>NC_000082.6:37246574-37319074 GCF_000001635.26 Mus musculus
TTTGCAATCTATAGAAGAGGCTGAATGCTAGCTGATAATTCAATGGATATTATTAAGAGTCCATAGGTCAGTCCAAGACTGAAATAGAGAAAAAAATACACAAGTGAAAAGAAAAACCTAAATCCAACTGCTTGGCAGCTGCTTGGGGTGATTAATATAATTTCTTGAACCTCAATGGAACTTAGACTTTATATTATATAACAGGTGGTATAAGTAGTATTGTACACAAAGTTTTAGTTATAAATGGTATTTAGAAGAGAATTATGTAAAATTTGTTTCTATCCAAAATATTTAAATTTGAAATATTTTTATAGTATATTAAACTGGCTTGCTAAAGAGATATTGCTAATTTATCATGATTTTATACTATTAAAACTTTAGAAGAAGTTTTACAAACACAATTATATCTATGATGACAAAAACAAATTACAATGTGAGCAAGTAACTAACATAAAGTAGGATTTTTCACTATATAGTTATAATGTTTAGGAGCTGAGAAGATGGCTCAGCAGGTCAAGATGCTTGCTGCACAGACAGGCACCTGAGCTGCACCCCTGGAACACACTTAAAGGTATAAAGAAAGAACTGGTTCCAGAAAGTTGTCCTCTGACCTTCATGTAAGTTCTGTAGCATGTTCTCCCAAACACACACAAGTCTCACAGACACACACACACACAAATGCACAAACACACACGTGTATATATACATGCTTAATAATAATAATTAATAATAATAAATGTTCAGGAAAGGTTTATTATATTCATTTTGGATGTGGTGGAAATTTTTCCATTAATGATTAATGTAAATTTAAAAAATTATGCAGAAATACTGGATATAGTATCTATAAATAATAAAACTGTATCAAATGTTATTTTATCTTATACATCTTAAATTTTAGGTTGTTTTCCATTTTGATGATATATAACTATAACTCCAACTAAAGGTTAACTTTCCAATTTCAAAATGTAAGATCCTAATTTCAGAGTGATCAGGTTATGCATTTAAATCTCACAAGGAGTATCAACAGATGCATAGATTTAGCTTAATAAATATGTTACCAGTATTATAAATGGTTCAAAAGCCTCAATTATTAGAATTGATATATATGATGATAAATAATATAAATAAGTAGGATGAATTATTTGATATTTTTAATATTCATAATAATAAATTAAGTTATTGATTTAGATAATTAATGATTTATACTTATACAACAATATAACAAATTATTAAAAATTGCTTTCCTTCTCCTACCCTTCAGATGTATTACGTATTCACACAGTAGAACCACATACCTGTTCCTGCACGTTTTGTATTCTACTTTAAGAATAGGTTTACAAGACTCAGACTTTCTTCCTTCTCTTTGACTTTTTCCTAATGAAAGAAAAAAAATTAAATCTAATTTAAATTATATTGATGCATGAGAATTTTTAAATTTCAAAGAATTATAAACATGGAATAATAATATAATTAAACAAAATAATTCTACAATTTTCTAGGGATGATTCATGTAGCTTCTTGCACCACAATAATAATTCTTGAACAGTTTACACTGTAACAGGTGATAAATACAACTGAACCCAAAGGCGCAAACACAGTTTTATTGTAGATTTCAGAAGAAAATAGTATATGTAATATTTTATATTACCATCTATAATAATTAAATTTGGAATACTCTTATTACTTTAGTTCTACTATATTATTAAACTGGTTACTTTCATGAGTTAATACATAGTAACATCAGGTTAAGCTAAAGATATTGACTTATTCTTAAAGTACCTGTATTTGATATAAGTCTATGCATTCTGATATTAAGCTCATAAGCTTTAGATTCATATCAATGTGCTGCTATATAATCAACGAAGTTACTTATAAGCTTCATTCTTATATAATTCAAACATATAAACTTACAAATGTTCATTTATTAGCCACTTTGTTGCTTTGAATTCTCTAAATATGAATGTAGTTTCTTATAAAAGTTATTTCAGTTATTTTTGCTCAAAGAATAAAGTTTAGGACTTAAGAAACATACATGTACAATAAAATATTATTAAAAATATGGGTTTTTTTTACTATAATCCCAGCACTCAGGAGGTTGAGGCAGGAGACTTGAGGGTTCAAATTAGCATAGCTTACATAAGACCCTGTTTCCCTCTTCTTCACAAGAAAAAAAGGAAAAGAAAGATAAGTAAAAAAGAAGGAAATCATGCCTAATATTTTACCTATAGTAGAAATAAACTTTGATATTGCAGAAAGTCTTGTGATGTAAAGCACACGATGGGCTTACAAAGTCATTCCATTTCATTTAAAAAGTGTTATTGCTTGGATGGTATGATTGATTGGTTGGTTGGTTGGTGATTGATCTACTGTGTGTAGGAGGGCACATGTGTGCTATAGTACACATACAGAGAGCAATCAGTTCTCTCCTTTCATCATGTGAGTACCAGGCATTGAACTCAGGTTGTATGGTACAATTAATATCCAATTTCTACCCCTAACAGTTTACTGTGGGGAAAGAGTTTGGTTTGGGGTTTTTTTGTTTGTTTGTTTGTTTGTTTGTTTTCTTTGATTGTCAATACCTGCTTAAACGTTAGGTTGTATAAAACAATGCTATCATCAATTTGAATTATTGGTATTCTTTATATTCCGAGTACTATATGTTAAGTGTCAGGGCACATAGAAGTAATTAAATTCTAATGTGTCTAGAATTAACTATATTGAACAATAAAAATATTAAAATGACAGAATGATATACCAGAAATATATGAGTGACAGACAAAGGCATATTTAAGAATCTGTAATTAAAACTGAAGTTATGGTGCCAGAACTATCTTACCAAAAATACAGTAATAAGAGGTGGTTTTCAGGCTAAAAGAAAAGGGCCACAGATGTGTGCTGTTTACAGAGACATTTTCAATTAAATAAGCACTTTTTGGGTCAGTGGCCAAGGTTTTCAGGTGACCTCTCCTGCTTAGTTCTAATCTTTATTAGTTTTGATGGTATCCACAGCTTTTCATTTCCTGTGGAAATATAAACAAATTTGCACCTCAACGCAAAATGTTTGTTTGCTTCCATTCTAACATTAACATATCGCTATAGTATATAGTCTGATTAAAATCAAATGACTCACTTTTTGCTGCGAGGCCCCCAAGGCCATTTTTTGACAGTAAAAAATTACCTTGAATATCTCTTCTGGACTGATACTCACTGTTCCAATGGCAATCTTTGCCTTGCCATCGCCTACACACCCCTGGAAGCTTAGGCCTTCTTTCCAGTTTATATTTAGAAAAACTATTGCCCTGAGAGATGCCGTGTTCTAAATTTTGTTGCAAATGACTACATTTCCCACAATGAAAGCACTGGGCATTTTGAGATCTGTGACCTTTGGTGACTTGTCCACAATCTCTTTGTTGTGACCATATTTCCCATAATTGAGGCACTAGCTACAGCTTGACCGATTATACATTAACATGGTACATGTTAGAACCAATATCATTCTTATCCCTTATCCACTTGTCTATAGGCACTGCTCATGTCTTTAATAGTTTAATAACATTTTAATATTTGGTATGAGCATTTTCATACACCAAGGTCTCTATCAACCCCTGTCTTTGGTCTGATGCAGCTTTATTCACAGCTGAGACTAATCGCTGTAAAAGAAATCAGTGAGAGCTTCTCCAGAGCCTTGTATAATCTTTGCAAATGAGGTGAATTTTCCCCCAGCTCCTCAACTTTCTCCTCAGCTCTTAAAGCTACTAAGTAACATTGTTCAATAGTAGCATCGTCAAATTGCATCTGTTCTTGTATATCAGAGTTCTGCCTGTTGCCCAGCAACTGGTCTTTTACTCTAGTCATTTTCCTCGCTCTATTTCACTGTTCAATATCCTAGGCTTCTTCCGTCTTCCACATTAACCATCGCAATTGTGGCTCAGGCTCAGGTACAACTTGCTTGCTTGCTTGTCAACTGCTTGCAGTCTTGGGGAATAATTATGAGTATTTATCCCAGTTATTTAGAATTTGTTTCACATAAAGTAGATGCATCCCATAATCACAGCCTCTTTAAACCATCTTAAGTCTATCATTTCTATAGGATGCCATCCTATCTCTGCATAACCTTGTTTTATGCCGTAAGACACCGTATGTTTAACAGGCATATGCTGTATGAATAATGGGAAAACTGATGGTGCTCTCCTAACCCCAGACTGACCCTCCTCCCACTTTGGCTGCACAGTGAGTTCAAGATTAACCCTTTCTCTGAAACATGCTGTTTAATGAGATTGTTTTCCTGCTTTCTCAGCTTTTCTCTGACCTGAGTACTCTGGGGGCAGTTTCTTTTCCTCTTTCCTCCTGCAGGAAACCCCTGATGTGTTGCTCAGTCAGCAGGACTGAGCCTTTTTATTCTCTCTTTATGAGTGTTCCTCACACTCCAAGTGCTTTCACCTCCATCCTCAACTTCTCCAGCTGCCCTGCCAATTCTGCAACCCTTTCAGAAAAGAGAGAGTAGAGTAACCCCTTTTCTTTTTCCATTTCAGCCATTGTTGTGTGTTTGTTTGTTTTTCAGGCCCCTCCATTTCCATCTGCAAATTTTCCAACTGCTCAGCCGTACTTTCAAACTTTTTTAAAACAAAATATATAAAGGAGAGGGGGAAAAAAAAAACAGAAAATCTCCTCTGGGCACAAATCAGGGATATCTCAGTGATATCAAACACAATTAACTTTTTTGCTGGCATCATAAAAAAAATTCCATTCCTTCATCTCCTGCCATTTCCTCTATGGTATTTGAAATCAAATTTTCCATTTTTATCCTTAACATTTGAGTGTCATGTTGGGCACCATTTGTAGCTTATCTTAACTATTTTGTGGGTTCTTCATTTTCTCGTGCTTTATCCCCTCTGGTTTCACCCCTATCACTAGATAGGAGGGAAAGAAAGATGGGGACAGGGAAGAGAGAGAGAGAGAGAGAGTTCTGTGAACCTAATTTCTTTCTTCTCGTTTCTTCTTTGGTCATAGCTGATTTTTGCTTGTTGGGCGACACTGTCTTTCCTCACCTACCTAAGGAATTCTTTGATCGGCTTTAATAAAAATCTGATGGCCAATTAGTTGGGCAAGAAGTAAAAGGTGCAAATTTTTGGAAGGAGAAAGGAACTCTGCAGGGAAGAAAAGGAAGGTCCTTTCCCCAGGAGACATGAGAGGAGACAGACGTGCCTATAGGCCTAGAAGGTATAGCTAGCCACATGACTGCATCAAGCTAGTAGCTGAGTTAACTTAGATGAGCTAGTTGAGAGTCTGCCCAGGGAAGGCCTAATCTTTAAAATTTAGAGTCTCCATAGTTATTTGGGTAACTAGCTGGTTAAGAAATAACTAGTGCCCTATTAATTTCCAGCACTAATTATCCATGCCAAATATTAATAATCACTTTACATTTGCTACTTTGTAGGTTCTTCTTTTCCCACCCATTATTCCCTACCAAAGTTTCACCCCCAATCACTATATAGGGGAGAAAAAAATGATAGAAGGATAGAGAAAGAGGATGGAAAGAGAGAGAGAGTTCCTTAAATCTAATTTCTTACTTGTTTCTTCTTTGAGTACTACTACTAACAAACTACAACTGACAAACTACTCCCTAAACTACTACCATCAACCACCAATCTCAGGGCACCACCGTTTATATCTCCTCTGAAAAGTCCTCAGAATTTCAAATGTCACACCATCATAGAAACTATCTGCAGTTGGCAAAACCACCCCTCTGCTAGAGCATGTGGCAAATCATAGTCATCTGCTGTGAAAGCAGGCCCATACCCACACCTGGGGTTAAAATGAAAACATGTTCTTACATTTCTATGTTTTGGGGTTTTTTTTGTTTTTTTGTTTGTTTGGGTTTGTTTTGGTTTGGTTTGGTTTTTGGTTTTTCGAGACAGGGTTTCTCTGTAAAGCCCTGGCTGTCCTGGAACTCACTTTGTAGACCAGGTTGGCCCCGAACTCAGAAATCCGCCTGCCTCTGCCTCCCGAGTGCTGGGATTAAAGGCGTTCGCCACCACGCTATGTTTTTTAAAGAACCCAAAATTCCTAAATTCTCAGTACAGATGTTTATTTGAATTTTTACAAAAAAAAAAATACTGTATGGAATTTCATTATTTTTTATTTCCCTTGGAAATTATCTACTTTGCCCATGTTATTGTGTATTAGAAGTGTACAGAATATGAATTTGACATATTTTATCTTTGACCTTTAAATTTCTGCATCTCCCATGTAATTACTAAACTCATGTTTCTGTTCTATGCATTGGCTAGCTTAGCTAAAGGCAATGTCTGTTTTCTTTCATTATTTTAACAATGTGTGTTTTATTTCTTTGTTCTATAGTTTTGCTTTTGCTACCATTAACTTTTATGATATATGTGTGATTTGATCCAACCTTGTTTTTATTTTGTTGGTATTTTGTTTTGTTGTTGCTTTTGTTTGTTTGTTTTTAGATTTTGAGTGAGTATTTATCTTTAGAGTTTCATTTTTAAATTTTTTTTTATTACGTATTTTCCTCAATTACATTTCCAATGCTATTCCCAAAAGTCCCCCATACCCTCCCCCCCCACTCCCCTACCCACCCATTCCCATTTTGTTGGCCCTGGTGTTCCCCTGTACTGGGGCATATAAAGTTTGCGTGTCCAATGGACCTCTCTTTCCAGTGATGGCCGACTAGGCCATCTTTTGATACATATGCAGCTAGAGTCAAGAGCTCCGGGGTACTGGTTAGTTCATAATGTTGTTCCACCTATAGGGTTGCAGATCCTTTAGCTCCTTGGGTATTTTCTCTAGCTCCTTCATTGGGAGCCCTAGAGTTTCATATATATA
Source organism: Mus musculus (assembly GCF_000001635.26). Classification (NCBI taxonomy): domain Eukaryota; kingdom Metazoa; phylum Chordata; class Mammalia; order Rodentia; family Muridae; genus Mus; species Mus musculus. The sequence goes on from NC_000082.6 coordinate 37,253,421, forward strand.
TATATACACAAAATATTTGAAGTTACAAATTTTCCTTTAATAATTATCTTGAATGAATTTCCTAGTTTGAGTACATATTATTTTCAATGCTATTTTTTATACATTGTAGAATTCTGTTCTAATTTCTCATTTATTTTTAAATTCAACTTTATACATAAAGTTCATATATATAGTTCCTTGTAATATTTACATAAGTTAAATATATTTTATTTCATCATCAACCACAAATGCTTTACTACCTCATTTTGTAGAATTTAAGATTTTCTGCATTTAACAATTAGACACTTAAAAAAAATTCACATGTGTTTGAAAAGATAATCTTGTCTTTCTTTGACTGTAACTTGATCATCTGGCCATATTTACGTACAAGACAGTCTGTAACAACATAATACTATCATAATAAATTGTATACTATATATATATATTTTTACTACAATTAAAAAAAAATAACTGAGCATGGTAGTTCACACCTGTAATCCCAGCATCTGAGAGATGGAGATGGATGAGTCTAAGTTAAAACTTTAGGTTAGTCTGTCTCAAAAAACAAAACTAACCAGACAAATCAACACCTTCCCCCACAAGAGTACATTTTCTTTTAAAGCACAATTGTTTAATTATTTCAGCTTTATAATTTATCACTTCATGGTAGAAAATTTTGACTTCTAGAAAAACAATGAAGTACTTTTTCCATAAATTTAGAAGACAAATGATTAATAAGGGGGGGCACGAAGATATATTCTAGAGTATAAATGATATGTCACATTAACACTATATAGCTTCATATACATGAAGTTTTACACTGTTGCTTTTAACAGACTTTTATACTATATATCCTGAGTGACCAATAAAAAATGAAGATAAGATGCTTGCAGATCTACAGTATATGAGGTAGAACCAAAACTCTTAGAAGGAGGAGGAAGTGTGGATCATTGTTGTCAAGGTAAAGCAGATTATGATACTAACATAAACTTTTAAGAGGTGACTGTATATAAGCTCAATGATTAAAGAAAGTTGAGATGATCAAATAAATGACAAAAGAAAACCTTGGAAGAGTTCTAAAAAGCAAAATGTATCAAATGGAAAAACTATCTGAAATTTAAAAAGAAGTCTTAGAGGTTTAATAGAATAAAAATGCAGGAGGGAAAAGGAATTAAATAAATGATGAATCAGTTAGAACTAATTAACTTTGACATAACTTTGTAATAAAAATATTGACAAAAACAAATACAAAAATAAAGACTAAGCGATGTGTGCCACAACATCAAAAGCTCTAACAGAGTTGACTCATATCCCAGAAAGAAAAACATATAAAATGAATTAAAGATAAATGGTGTGAAAGCCCCCAAGTTTTGTGGAGCCATTATGAAGTTATGAATTTGAGAAGCTTGTTAGAACTCTTAACAGAATAAATTTTAAAAAAAAGAAAAAAAACAAGCCCAAAACAAGTTGAGGCAGAACATTTTTAAGTTACCACAAAGAAAAGATATCAACATTGTCTGAAAACAACCAGAAGGAAAAAAGCAGATTGTATACAATAGAGGCAAATATCAAAACACTGAGGATTCCTCATACAGAAAATACTGATGCTAGAAGATGATGGGATATCATTAAAGCATTCATTATATTACATAAATTCCCAGCAAATGAAAACAAATGTCTGCTCATGACTTGACATTGCCTAGAAATCTAAATCTATCAAAGTAGTTTTTAGGAATGAAGGAAGATAAAAGGTAAATTAAAATAAATAAATAAAAAAACTCCAGAAATCATTTTGCCAGGCCTACATGAAATGCAAATAATGTTCACAGATAAATACAGTGATAAAAGAGTATTTTGTCTCTTAATTATACTTGTGACCATTTAAAATGTATAATATAACTGTGGATGCTATATAATTATAGTATATATGATAATGAAGGTAGATAAATAGATCTATATGGTTACAAGATGTCTGTAGATTATATGAAGTGTTATGTTAGTCCTAAAACACATTGAGTAGTTAACAAAATATATTGTGATACTTGCAAATAATGATAAAAAATGAAGATAAAATGACTATGAAAAAATCACAATGTGCTGGTAATAACAATATTTAAATAACTTGAAAGTAGAAAGGTAAACATAAGCAGTAAATTATAGTAAAAACATTAGAAAACAAACGAGTAGATCTGAATCTAGTCATATTAGTAATTATACTTAATGCTAATAGACTAAACATACTACTCCTAAGACTTCAGAAAACACAAGACCTAGAATAAGCTCTCTGTAGGAGAGCCATTGGATATCCATTAACAGTGTGCAACATGAATGACGCTAACCCAGAAGAGTTAAAGCTGTAAGCAGGCAATTCTGTGGTCGCCATAGTTTCTTTGAAAGCATGAGTCTTACCATGTGGGACTGTGGTTTGGAAAGGGCGGCTTGGGCTTTTCAGGTTCCATAAAGTCAAGCTACCATCTGAGTGGCTGCACATGAATTGTTTGCCCTCATGATGCCAATCAATTGAATGAATAGCCTAATAAAATAACAATAAAAGACAAGTACAGGGGAAAGTAGATATATCACATCATTATATTTTCCAAAATATTTTGACATAAAATTAATATACTGATAATATGTTAAATTATTTTTTTCTGACACAGACTAGGCTTCTTTGGCTTCAACCTGTTACAGACCTTGAAAAGGCTACCAAAATTAATTTCCTTAAATAAAGGATAGTTCTGAAAAAACTTTAATAAATTCAGATTCCAAAACATTTTATTGTAGATTCTATGTCCTTCCAATATCCTATAATCTCTGTTTGAAAATTGTTTATATAGAAATAAAGTATGACTATCAGAAGATAATTTCTTCTAAGATATAGGCCTAGTATCATCACTTTGAGTAGATAATTTTAAAAAGAATTTGAGCTAGCACCTGAAGGCAGTCTAGATGCCAGATCCCATGGTATGCATTTTACATAAAATATATCAATCATATAAAAGGTATTATCTTTACTTTATTATTATTTCTCAGTTTACATATGGTGAAATTGACCTAGAGACAGATATTCATTTGCTTTTTAAAGTCATACAAGTCAAAGCCAAACTCTTTCGAAAACCCATATTCTCAACTGCACAGCTTTGCCCCAAGCATATACTAATTGATTTAAAGCAACTAAGATTTAATTTTTAAAAATTTTAAGTTCATTCCATAGTTTTTAATTAGATAAGAGTTAGCAGGAATTACTTCATTGTTTTAGTTTTATTAGTCCCTGTGTGTGGTAGTACAGTATCTTCTATAAAGCAGATTTGAAAGAAAGGTCTACTGAATTAGTAAGCAATTAATATAACATTTCCAAATCTGCGGTATTCCTTGTGATAATTGAACACCATATTCTATTCATTGTGTTACATGTAAAGTACAATAAGACAAGTCTCAGTGGACAAAAAAGTCAGAAAGGTATTTAAAACATCTTTTCCCCTAAAGAAACTGGAGAGAAAGTCAGTATAGGTGAATATAAACTTTAGCACACATGTGCTTATACAGTTACATAACCAAACGCTTTATGTAACCAAGCATGAAAATTTAAGCCTGTGTGTAAAGTACTAGAGTTACAGCTAACTACTGTCATGACTAATCATCAAAATAAAGGATATAAAATGTGCTGTAGACCTCAAAATATAAGATTAAAGTGAATATAAAAGGCAGCGTGAATTTCTGGACTTGTAGGGTTTATCTTGTTTTTCTTTTCCTCCCTCACTCTAGTTATCATTTCTATGCAGACTATATTTTTCTTAGCCAGTCTCCAACACATGCATTTAGAAACATCTTCATCGTCTTCTCTATTTTTTTCCTTTCTGCACATAGTTCAAACAAAATGTCGCTTCTTTTGTCAACTTTACTGAACCTCAGTCAATGTAAAATTCTTGAAACTACTTGGTCAAGCCAGGTGTGGTGTCACACGCCTTTAATCCCTGCACTTGGGAGGCAGAGGCAGGCAGATTTCTGAGTTCGAGGCCAGCCTGGTCTACAAAGTGAGTTCCAGGACAGCCAGGGCTATACAGAGAAACCCTGTCTCGAACCCCCCCCCCCAAAAAAAAACCCAAAAACCAAAAAAAAAACAAAAAAAACAAAAAACAAAACCCAACAACAACAAATAACCCAACTAGTAGTTGATCAAGAAAAGGGAAAGTAGAGGATGAGGAAGTACCCAGACCCAAAGCTTCATCCTAACCCAGTAAAACCTTACCCAATGGAGAAGACAGAATATATATGTAATTATATGGGAAATCTGTCCCTTGATGAATAGTCATAGATGAATTTAATTTTTGTTTGGAAATTCAATACTAGATTGAGAAATAATTAGTCATGAAAAATTATATATATATATGTATATATATATAGTAGAATTATAGTAAATAGGGTAGTTATATAAACATATAAACAGTCAGATTTTAGAGATCAGGATTTCAAAACTGTGTATAACTAAGGATCTGGCAATTGAGATGATGGTGCATATTTGATTTTTGTTTATTTAGTTACATCATACTATTTTCATTAAAACAGGGACTTATTAGAAAACAAATATCAATCAAAACCAATGCTAAAAAATAGAGAGCATAAAAGAATTTGAAGGAAAAATACTAGTCATATTTTGTCAGCTGTGACTTTTTCCTGAAAACAAATACTATATAACAATCTGACAAAAGGAAATAGGCAGTTCCCCATGGATTCAAAATTTCACTCCTGTCAAACTGAAATCTTTCTCTGAGATTATTAAAGGAATATCAATATAAAGAAAAAATGGCTGTTGTAGAAGAAATCTTTTCCTTATTTGTTTATTGAGAAAAATTTCATTTTCTAGTCTGGAGTGGCCTGAAGCTTACTATGTAGCTCAAACTGGATTTGAACTTGTGTTAATCCTTTTCGCCTCACCTTCCCAAGAGCTGGGAGTAGATTCATATCTTATAACACCTATCTGGAAGTAACTTTTCACCGCTAATTATTTTTCAATATAAAATTGGATTTCCAAACAAATTTAAATTCTTCTATGCATATTCATCACTGGCCAGTTAAATAGTTCAAATAGCTGTTTGATGCCTAAGGAACTAATAGGATTCTGATATACAGAAGAGACAAGATGAGAAAGCAAATAACAGTAGCAAAATCTTAAAGGTAAGTAAATTATATCAGTAAAAGATAATGAGCAATATGCTTCAAATGTGTTAACTGTTTATCAGGATGCAATAAATTGTACTAAAGAAAAAAAAACCCACAGCTTTAGTTCTCACCTCCAGACCCTGTTAACAAACAAGAGAGCAATTCGAAGGTTCTGATGCAGAGAATCATGTGATCTGATTGTATTTTTTGAAAGAAAAAGACATGCATGATGGAGCATGGCTGTCCTCTGAAGGCACTACCAGAAGCTGACTGAGACAGAATCGGATATTTACACCCAACCATTGGACTAAAGTTGGGGACCACTGTGGTTGATATGGGAAAGGCTGGAAGAAGCTGAGGAGGAGGTCAGTCCCATAGGAAGACCAGCAGTGTCAACTAACCCAGACCCCAGGGAGCTTCCAGAGACTGAGCCACCAACCAGGAGCATATACAGGCCAGTCCTAGGCCCCTGGCATAAATATAGCAGAGGTCTGCCTGGTCAGGCCTTAGTAGGAGAAGATGCGCTTAATCCTTAAGAGACTTGAGGCCCCAAGGAAGAGGGAGGGCTGGTAGAATGAGCACCTTCTTAGAGGCAAGGAGGAGGAGGAATGGGATGAGGAACTGTTGGAGGGAGGAGGGCAATGACTGAAATGTAAATAAAAAAATATTTTTTTAAAAAGGAAAATCTTTGTTAGTGAAGAATATGCAGAAAGGTAGATGTTAAAGAGACTCCTATAAACAGTTAAGTATTTTAACCTAGGGTATTAGTTATAGAAATGAGGACAAAGAGGAAATAAGAGAATGGTAGTAATAATAAAGACAAGATCAAAAAGCCATAATAATGGATTGCATATAAAACAGAAGAAGAGTTAAATAGAAAGCATTACTATGGACACTCTAAACTGATCTTTTAAAAGAAAAAGAACATCGAAAGTGGTATGAGCAAAAAAGCATAAATTCAGTTCTGATGTTATTTATTTATTTATTATTTATTTATACTTAACTATTAAACTACTAGGTATTAAATATAAAGCTTAAAGGGGGGGGGGTAAAGGCCTGGGATTTTTAGTTGTATTAAGTTTACTGATTGTATAGGTAATATGTAAAATGAGAGCTACTATAAACAAACAAATTAGAGGATGGAGCAAAAGACAAACTGTTTGAGATGGGAAGGGCTCACTACATTGTTTGCCTGGCCTCAAACTATTGGCATAACTTGTCTTTCTGCTTCAGTCTATCAAGCACCTAGTATATGACAGTGTGCCAGACTTGAGCACCCATAATTTAAATGAGTCAGAGATGGAGAAAAGAGACATAATAAATGAGATAGGCACAAACAAGCAAGAAAAATAACAATTTTAAGAATGGTCCTTGAAAAATTAAAGAAGAGAGCTTTGTGTGTAGTGCTGAGAAGAGTATTGATGATATATAAATCATCTTAGCGACTTATTAAAGATAGTTTCTAGATAGGAGAAAATGCTAAGAAAGGTTGAAAAGCTTTGCAGTAAAATGAAGTTCATATCTATCTCCATTATCATGACAGAACTTATGAATAAGTAGTAGACAAATACATATGATTTATTTATGTGCATATATAATGTAAGTTAATATGTAAAATGATCTCTGTGTATAAATTAGGTATATTATCATACTCCACTAGCTCAGGTGATTTCTAATGTTTATTTAAAATCTCAATTTCAAAATTAACATGTTTAACTTTTAAGTTTGGAAAATTTATTTCCTTATATTTTTGGCCAAAGAAAAACATAATTCAGCGGTTTCCTTTTTTTTTTCCTATTGATCTAGTCTTTTCTAATTCTAGCAGGCTAAACAGTGTTTGGGCTTTTCTCTAGCTCTTTTCTTGTAAAAGGAAGAAACATGTATATCATACCTTTGTATTTTTGTGTATTTAACAGCAGCAGCAAAAAAAAAAAATTAGCCTAGCTCCTTGGAGTTATTTTTTTTTCTTATGATTCAGATGTACTAGAAATTGATATGAAGAGCATAATTGTATGATGTTTCCTTCATGGTTGTTTTTTTCCAATCATGACTAAATTGCTCAGATACTGCACAACTAACTTCTGGACTCTGGCAATGTAACTATCTCATACATGCCATAAATTTTACTTTGAGAGAACCATTAGGAAATGAACTATAGATTTTATGAAATACAACATTTAGTAATATTTTATTTTGATTGTTTAATAACGTGTAAACATACATGTGTGGGTGTGTGCACGTGAGTGAAGTGCCAGAAGAGAGACTCAGATTCCATGGAGCTGGAGTTACATGTAGTTGAGAGCTACCAGATATTTGGAGTGGAAGCAAATTCTAGACTTATCAATAGCCATACATGCTCTTAACCATCATGAAATATATCTTTAGGCATCCAAACTGTAAATTTTTAATTGTTGTGATAAAATAGGGGAAAAAAAGATGAATACTGTCAAATATTCCAAGGCTATTAGAAGTCCATTTTTTATTCCTCTAATCTAAAATGAAGTGTTCTAAAATAAATAGATGGGAGAGGCTCTTTTTCTGTTTATGTCTTAAATTATGTGACAATATATATAAACAAGTGTGAATGTTAACTAGGCAGAGCTTTCAATCTGTATTTTCCTTCTATCTTCTCCCACTCCTACCTTACTTCTAATTTATGGTACATCTGATCATCTTTGTTTCTACAGCTGCAAAAGTTAATCTTCCCTTTTCATCTTCTATGCCAGCTGCACTGTCTTCATGCAGCATTTTTTAATGGAGAATTATTAATGGCCTAGATCAAAAATGTCATCTGGGAGAAACCTAATCAAACCTCAATTATGTAAATTGTACATAATAAAATTAATCTTGATACTTATTGTCACTTATTTGGTCTTATTCTCAAAATACTTCATTATTCTATGAAGTAATATAAGAAAAAAAGCTGTAAAACTGTCTTGATCGGTTAGCCACAGAAAACAAATTCTCTAAGGAAAGTATGGATATTGCCCTTAGAAACCTGAAGGTCAAAAAGCAAGATGTGAGTATGGAGCCTACAAAAACGAAAGGGAGATAAGACAAATCAAGAATACATGGTAAGCAAAAGAATATATACATAGCCAAAAATAGGTAATGTTCTCCCAAATTGGCAGTCACAGCAGAATTCCTGTTTAAAAATTGACAGATGTTATTGCTACACGAATAACAAAAGACAATTAAGCCCTGAGTAAGAACAAGTGGAGTCTCAGTGATTAAAGATATTAGTAAAGCACAAGACTTCAGAGTGAAGAAGTGATAAAAATGTAGTCCCCACAGCTTTCAAAAACGTCATCAGAAAGCACTTACCTCATCATAATAAACTCTCAGTTCTGCTCTTTTAGATTTCAAGTCCCAGAACACCACAGTGCCATTCTCGTAACCTATTAACAGCTGAAAAACAGTAAAACAACAATTTCTTAATTCTGACATTAATTTGAACTGTGTTCAAATAATAATGATAATACCTTAAAGAAAAAACATTCTATATAATAAAGCCTGGTTTGTACTAGCTTTTCCTGCACTGAAATATGCTTCTTTCTTTTAATTTTTTTTTAAAAAATAGATGTTCATGTAGTAGTTAAAAACAAATTAAAGGACCAATAACTTTTGCTGCAATATAAACATGCAATATAGAACTCTGATGGGTTCTAAAGACTCAATGAAACAATGTAAATAAACACGATACAATATATTTTAAAAGATAAAAAACTTTGAAAGAAAAATAGAATAGAAAATGAAGAAAAATAAAGGATGAAGTGTTATGTTTAATTTCTGATATAACATTCAGTGCTGTATACCTGGAAAAGTAGACAAAAAATAGTTTTTATTTCTTTATTGCAAATCCCTTTCCTTTGAACATCTATTTTGTGATAGCTCTACCTGATAATGCTGATATAGCCCTCAGGCTGGGGATCAAATGGATCAAATGCAGGCAGGACCTTGGACATACTAGGCAGCATCCCTATTACTGGGCTACATCCAAAGCCATGAGCAAATATTTTAAACTGATGGCTTATACACCTTCAGCTTTTTTCCTAACATATTTTTATTGATTCTTTGGGAATCTCACATTATACACCCTGATCACACTTGTTACCCAGTCGTTCCATGTTTATCCCCCACTTTTGTGGCCTCCCCCAACAAAATTTATAAAATCCAATTTATATTATTTGTATACTTGATGAGTAAGGTCAAGCCGGCAGTGTCCTGCCCCTTAAATAGAACTGGGTTATTCCCCTCCCATACCTAACCCCATTCCCCTCTTAAAAGCCATCGAATGTGGAGAGCATCCTTAAAATTTATCCTGTCTACAAGTAATGCAGGCATGGGGGAAGGAGGAGAAACTGAAGGAATGGCCAACCAATAACCGGCCCAACTTGAGACCCATCCCATGGGCAAGCATGGCCAAGTTGTGGACATTATTAATGACACTCTGTTATGCTTGCATACAGGAGCATGTTGTCCCCTGAAAGGCTTAGACAAAAATAGACACCAACAGCCAAACAGTGGATGGAGTTTAGGGGCTCTTATGGAAGAGTTGGGGGAAGGATTGCAGGTCTCAAAGTAGATAGAAACTCCACAGGAAGACCAACAGAGACAACTAAACTCGATTCTTAGAATTCTCAGAGTCTGAACCTCCAACCAAAGAACATACATGGGCTGGACCTAGGCCTCCCCACTCATATGTAGCAAATGTGCAGCTTGACCTTCATGTGGGTTCTAAACAACTGGAGCAGGGGCTATTCCAAAAGCTGTTACCTGCCATATTACCCAAATATTGTCTTAGAGAATGCTGTGAAAGATGGACAGCCCTTATTGCATTGTAAAGACTCATCATCTTCACCCAGAGGGCAGAAACTGCTGGAAATCAAGATAAATTCAAGCATGAGGATGGCAGAAGACATGAGCCTACTATGGCTGTCCTCTGAGAGGCTCTACTAGCAGCTGACTGAGACAGATGCAGATACTTACAACCATTGGACTGAGGTTGAGGAAACTTAGGGTTGAATTAAGGGAAGGATTGAAGGAGCTTAAGGGGATGGCAAACCAATAGGAAGAATTATAGTATCAACTAACCAGACTCCTTAGAGCTCTCGAGACTAAGCCACCAACCAAAGAGCATACATGAGCTGGTCTGTGGCCCCTGGCAAATATGTAGCAGAGGGCTATCTTGTCTGGCCTCAATGGGAGAGGTTGAGCCTACTCCTGTAGAGACTTGATGCCCCATGGAAGGGGGATGTGTTTGTGTGGGGGGAGGAGGTCGGTGGTGGGGGAGGTTGCGGGGAGTATCCATTCAGAGGCATAGGGGAGAGGGGATGGAATGAAGAACTCTTGGAGGAGGGGACAGGAAAAGGGGCAACATTTGTAATGTAAATAAATAAAACAACAAAAAGAGTTCTCTCCAATTGCTTCCTGCTTAGACTGCTACTTTTGGAGATGGGGTAGGAGTAGTTGTCACAGAAGCCTTCCATGTCTCTCTTTCTCAACCAGGCATCTGCAATCTTTGATATCACTGCAAAGATGCTTCCTTGCTCTTTACAGTCAGTGGGAGCATAGAGCATGGGCTTCTACAGGATTTCTGGTGAGAGAACAGACCTTGAACATGGCCTCTGGCTGCCTTCTTTTTAACTTCCTTTAAAATGTTAAAGCTTCTTAAAGGTTCTCTATCACATCAATATTAGCTAAGTGCAGTCTATAGTGTAAACTCTACAAGTTCTAAAAGCACCCTGGAGACAAATGTCTGTGGTGGACTCTTTGAATTAAATTAATTGGGGTGAATAGACCTATCCTAAATGTGGGTGACAACACTCTTCTTCCCTTCCTGACTGTGGATATAATGCGATCTGCAGCAGCACGCATCTGTCCCTATTCCTCCCTCACCATAATAGGCTTTTCTTCCACTATGTATAAAAGTCACAGCTTAATTCCATAAATTACTTTGGACAGATATTTTTATTGCAGTAATAAGGAAAGTAACTACCAATGTTTATATTTAAATCAAAATAAAGTACTTGGAAAACAATAGTCTTCCTTTTAAAATAGAAAATTTTGAAACAGGCGAAATTAGATGTCATTAAAGAAATACATTTTAAATCATCCTATGTGTTTATATTTATTTTTCTGTGTATGATGTTTTGCCAGTATTATATGTGGATCACATGCATGCCTTGTGCCTGTTGAGGCCAGAGAGAGCCCGAGTTCCTGGAACTGAAGTTACAGTCAGTTGTGAGCTGCTAAGTAGGTGCTGGGACCTGAGCAGAGATCATCTTCAAGAATAACAAGTCCTCTCAAGCACTGACCTATTGCTCAGTCCCTAGAGTTTTTAAGATATACCATAACCATGAATGCTTAGTTATAAAGCTATAGATGACAATATTTAAATTGATTTGACAAGTGTTGAGCTTTCTGATGTGCTAACATAAAGGATATTATTTTTATTAATGTTAAAATACCAAAATAGTATATAACTCAATATTATTGTCTAAAATCAAATTTATATAAGGTTTTATATGCTATAACAAACTGCAAACAAAATAACAAACTATTTATTTTAAATAAACATTGTACATGTGAAAAAATGGTGAACAATAAGACAATTTTTTGTTATGCAGATTTCTTTTTTTCTTTTTTTTTTCTTGGATATTTCCTTCATTTACATTTCAAATGCTATCCCAAAAATCCCCTATACCCTCCTCCCTTCCCCCCCCCCCCCCCCCGCCCTGCTTCCCTACCCACTCACTCCTACTTCTTTGCCCTGGCTGTCCTCTGTACTGGGGCATATAAAGTTTGCTAGACCAAGGGTCCTCTCTTCCCAATGATGGCCAATTAGGCCATCTTCTGCTACATATGCAGCTAGAGACATGAGTTCTGGGGGCACTGGCTAGTTCATATTGTTGATCCACCTAGAGGGTTGCAGACCCCTTCAGCTCTTGAGTACTTTCTCTAGCTCCTACATTGGGGGCCCTGTGATTCATCCTTTAGATGACTGTGAGCATCCACTTCTGTATTTGCCAGGCACAGGTAAAGCCTCACAGGAGACAGCTATATCAGGATCCTTTCAGCAAAATCTTGCTGGCGTATGCAATAGTGTCTGCATTTGGTGGCTGGTTATGGGATGGACCCCCGGGTGGGGCAGTCTCTGGATGGTCTATCCTTTTGTCTTAGCTTAGGGGACTAATATCCAATATATACAAAGAGCTCAAGAAGCTGAACTCCTGAAATTCAAATAACCCCATTAAAAAAGGGGGTACAGAGCTAAACAAAGAATTTTCAACCGAAGAATACCGAAGGGACTTAGAAGCACTTGAAAAAATGTTCAACATCCTTAATCATCAGGAAAAAGCAAATCAAAACATCCCTGAGATTCCACCTCACACCAATAAGAATTGCTAGGATCAAAAATTCAGGTGACAGCAGATGTTGGCGAGGATGTGGGAAAGAGAAATGCTCCTCCATTGCTGGGGATTGCAAGCTTGTACGACCACTCTGGAAATCAGTCTGGCGGTTCCTCAGAAAATTGGACATAGTACTACCGGTAGATCCAGCAATACCTCTCCTGAGCATACACCCAGAAGATGTTCCAACTGGTAATAAGGACACATGCTCCACTATGTTCATAGCAGCCCTATTTGTAATAGCCAGAAGCTGGAAAGAACCCAGATGTCCCTCAACAGAGGAATGGATACAGAAAATGTGGTACATTTACACAATGGAGTACTACTCAGCTATTAAAAACAATGAATTTATGAAATTCTTAGGCAAATGGATGGATCTGGAGGATATCATCCTGAGTGAGGTAACCCAATCACAAAAGAAGTCACTTGATATGCACTCACTGATAAGTGGATATTAGCCCAGAAACCTAGAGTACCCAAGATACAACTTCCAAAACACAAGAAAATCAAGAAGGAAGACCAACTCATGGCACTTCATTCCTCCCTAGAATAGGGAATAAAATATCCATGGAAGGAGTTGCTAAGACAATTTTTTTAAAGATTTATTCATGTATTATATGTAAGTACCCTGTAGCTGTTTTCAGACACACCAGAAGAGGGCATCAGGTCTCATTACAGATGGTTATGAGCCACCATGTGGTTGCTGGGATTTGAACTCATGTGGTTGCTGGGATTTGACCTTTAGAAAAACAGCCAGTACTCTTAACTGCTGAGCCATCTCTCCAGCCCGACAAATTTTTATCTAATAGATGATAACATGTTTTTAATCTAAAAGGTTTTTAAAAAACATTATTTAAACAAAAATAACATAATCCTTACAAATTTAAACCTCAGATATATTTAAAATTTGTAAGTCTTTTCAGAAATTTTAAAATAATTATCAAAAGAAAAAAATTAACTTGTCTAGAAAACACTGGGAAAAACCCTAGTGAGCATTAAGATATAAAATATTAGATATCAAAATATCTTGTTATTGAGAAAACTACATAAAAATATAATGCAAAAAATAAGACACTAGAATCACTTATAGAATTAAAGAATAGAAAAGCAGCTCCAAAAATCCAACAGACATTAACTAAGCCACTGTGTAATGCTGTGTCTGGCAAAAATAAGACCACAATGTAGACAAATATAACTACAAAAACATTTACAATGCCCAATATATAAATATAATTTATAAGATTATATATTTATAAGATATATATCTTACAATTGAATGTAAATAACATAAAGGAAAGATTAGGCTACATGCTCATTATTTTCTCATAAGGTATTAAAACTGTGTTAAAAGAGATTATCTATTTGAAAAATAAATATTAAATTCCAAACAATTAAAATTGTAGGCATTATAGTGAAATAAAATCAAAGCTCACTGACAAAAATACTTTGGAAACAAAACTTCTAAGTAATTAAAGCACACACAAAAATTGTTTGTAAAAGTTTGAAAGAAATAAACAAAATATCATATATTGATTGATCACTTAACCCATTATGGTTGAGATCCAGTGAGGTCCTTACATGGAATTCCAGGTAAGAACTCCCAGAACCAGGCAGCCTACCTGCCATTAACCACCCTACGCACTACACTGCTCAAGGACTACATGGAGGCTAGCCTAGAATTCCATGTAGAGGCCTTAGAGTCAGCCCACCTGCTTGCCACCCCATCCATTCACTGTACCACTCCATAGCTTAATTGAGATAACATCTTACAACCCCATTTTCACATCAGCACAGAGTGACCTCAAGACTGTAAGGCAAGCACAACTGAGCTGGTCTACAACTTGACAAGTTGGGTTACACCAAAAAAATAAAAATAAAAATAAAATCTAATATCCACTCAACCTAGGCAAGACCAGGTATTCAAACAAAGAAAAAGAACCACTAATTTAATGCAAAATACTTAGGTCCCATTGAAAAAAACACAAACACTATACATAACTAAGACAGTGTGATTCCTCCAGAAATTAGCATCCTTCAGTATAATGTTGCCCCCAAAAAGCAACTCAGTTGATTCACAAGGCAATGATTTCAAAATAGCAAATATAAATATTTTCCAGGAACTTAAAGAGGATATGAATAAATGCCTGAATGAAGACCAAAAACCACAAACACTTGAATTAAATATAAGAAAAATTTTAAATAGGAAGATAAAGTTAAGCAAAGATTTTTAATCTCTGAGAGAAAAAAAGGCAAACTGAAATAAAATTCAAAATGAAAAACTTAGTAAATTGAACAAAAAGCTAAGAGGAAAGCTTCATCAACAGACTACATCTGAAGTGAAAGAGAAAATATCAGGTCCTGAAGAAAGGATTAAAGCAGTAAGTCATTCAATCAAGGAAAATGGTAAATCTAAAAAATCCAAGAAAGGATCACGGAGAACTCAGAGACACTGTACAAATACCTAAATTATGAATCAAAGGTATAAAGAAGAAACCCAAATTAAAGGCATAGAAAATATTTTCAACAAAATTAGAAAGAAAAACTTCCTAAATCTAAGAAAAGAGATGTCTATCAAGATACAAGAAGCATATGGAGCATCAAATAGCTAGGACTAGAGAAGAAATGACCCATATAACATTATAATCAAAAACTTTAAATATACAGGAAAAACAAAAACAAAAAGAGCAACAAGAGAAAGATCAGGTCACATATAAAGGCAGACCAATCAAATATCTACAAAGTGAGTGCCAGGACAGCCAGGGCTACACAGAGAAACCTTGTCTCGAAAAACCAAAATAAATAAATAAATAAATAAATAAAATTAAAAACAAAACAAAACAAAACAAAACTTGCTTTTCAATGGACACAATGAGAGAACCAAAAGAGGTCTAAGAAAACACCCACCGCTGACACCATTGCATACACTAGCAAGATTTTATCGAAAGGACCCAGATGTAGCTGTCTCTTGTGAGACTATATCGGGGCCTAGCAAACACAGAAGTGGATGCTCACAGTCAGCTAATGGATGGATCACAGGGCTCCCAATGGAGGAGCTAGAGAAAGAACCCAAGGAGCTAAAGGGATCTGCAACCCTATAGGTGGAACAACATTATGAACTAACCAGTACCCCGGAGCTCTTGACTCTAGCTGCATATGTATCAAAAGATGGCCTAGTCGGCCATCACTGGAAAGAGAGGCCCATTGGACACGCAAACTTTATATGCCCCAGTACAGGGGAACGCCAGGGCCAAAAAGGGGGAGTGGGTGGGTAGGGGAGTGGGGGTGGGTGGGTATGGGGGACTTTTGGTATAGCATTGGAAATGTAAATGAGCTAAATACCTAATAAAAAATGGAAAAAAAAAAAAAAAAGAAAACACCCACCACAAAAAAGTAACCAGAATTAATAACACTGTTCAACAACAACTCTCAATATTAAAGTTCTCAATTCCTAAATAAAAAGAGAAAAACAGGTTGTATTAGAAAACAGGATTAACCTTTTTACTTCCTACAAGAATTGTACCTCACCACCTCACAGTAAAAGGATGGGAAAAAAATATTCCAAATAAGTGGAGCTAAGAAACAAGCAGATGTAACTACTCTAATATCTGACAAATAGACTTCAAAGCAAAACTAGCCAGAACAGAAATGAAATAACACTTCATTCCCCTTCAAGAAAAGTCTAACAAGAAATATCAAGAGCAATAAAAAACTACAGTAGTAGAAAGACAATATAGTACTGAATGAAAATTGGGTCAAGGCAGAAATCAAAAGCAAATTTTTAAAATTCCTAAAATTTAATGAAAATGAAAATGCAATGTATCAAAATCTATAGAACACAATGAAGGCAGTCAGTTCTAAGAGAAAAGTTAACACATTACTAAGTATCTACATAAAAAATGTGAAGAGCTCAAATTAATAACATAAAGATGCACATAAAAGACTTAGAAGAACAAGAACAACACTTAAAAGAGATGGAAATAAATAATAAAAGAGAAAAATTAGTTAAATATAAACAAAAATATAAAATGTCAAGTAAATTAAGAATTGGTTCTTTGAGAGAGGCCCATTGGACACACAAACTTTATATGCCCCAGTACAGGGGAACGCCAGGGCCAAAAAGTGGGAATGGGTGGGTAGGGGAGTGGGGGGGAGGTATGGGGGACTTTTGGGATAGCATTGGAAATGTAATTGAGGAAAATACGTAATAAAAAATATATTAAAAAAAAACAAAAGTAAAAAAAAAAAGAATTGGTTCTTTGAGAAGAAAAAGATGGAAAGAATCCAAATTAATAGAATAGGAGAAGAAAAGGGGGACATTACAACAGATACCAAGGAAATTCAGAAAATCATAAAGAGAGTCTTTTTTTAAAAACCTATATTCCAATAACCCAGAAAAATCTAAAAGTAATGGATTAATTTCTTGATGAATTTCTAAAGGTGAAATAAATCATTTAAATAGGCCCATAACTACCAGTGAAATAAAAGTAGCAATTAAAAATTTTTCAACTGTTTGCAGCTGAGGGGTGGCTGGAAGGACAACATCCAAGTGACTGCCTGAGGCAGCACCTCTGAGTTGAATGTGTGATGGAGAGAAGGGAAAGATGCAGTATGTGGTATAGAGAGAGGAGAAAAAGCCAAGCCAAGTGGCCCATGCACTGTGGAGTGAGGTAAAACTGGAGATTCAACAGTGGTGAAGAACAAGTAAATATGAGAAGCCTGAGCACCCGGGGCCATGGTGGTATGTGGGCCCAGGCTGCAATTAGTGGCCATGTTTGGGTCTGTATTAATATCTATGGCCCATGCTTCCCTTGAAAGTCATCTGGATGTCAGTGGTCTAATTGATGGCCAGAGCCATAGCGACACCAAACTGATCTGAGTAGCCTGTGCTGCCATCTGAGGCCATGGTGACATCTTGCCCCAGGCTGCCATTGAAGACCATGTCTGGGTCCATGGTCCTGTTGCAGCTGGGGTCTGTGATCCAAATTAGCACCAAAGGCTATGTGGATGTCTGTGGACTACCACTTGAAACCATGTAGACATCTGAGGCTGTGCTGCCACTGGAGGACATACTGATCTGAGTCGCCTGTACTGCCACCTGAGGCCATGGTCAAATTTGGGCCTATGCTGCCACCAGGGACCATGTCCAGATTTGTGGTCCTATCAAAACCAGGGGCTGTGTTGACATTTAAGACCTGTGTTACCACTAAAGGCAATATTGATATCATAGCACTGTGGTAAGCTGGTCTCACTCCTGGCCTGTGGCAGGAGAGCTGACTGCCACTTGAGGGAGAGTTAGCCCCCCTTCTCATCAGCTGCAGCACTCAGAAGAGCACCCTTGCACTGGACTTGAACAGTATGGTATGGTAGAGCTGGCCTTGGTAATGTGAGCACAAAGAGCCCTCAGGTATGAGAGCAGGAAATCTGGCCCTGTCCCTCTCCTGGGCAAAGCAAGAGAGCTGACCCTGGTGGTATAGCACAGGAGAGCTGGCAGACTTACCAACTCAACTTGAAAGCAGGCCCAGATGCAGGGCTCTGAGTAGAACACTTACACTATCTATGAAGTGCAGAAGCATGTGAAGGAGCTAGTCCTGCAGATCCAAAGCTTCAAGACCTCCATAATACAAGGGCAACAAATGGATATCCAGGAGGAGTCCCAGTGAGGATCCAGTATTGATAGTGTAGCAGAAGCCAGAAGCCAGAAGCCTTGAACTAAGTCATGACTCATTGCGATGAACATTGGAAGTAAAGCTATTTGGGCAAAAGGGTTTACAGTCACACCATGACATACAACAGCTTCCATGGCGAGATTTTTTATTTTGTTTTTTTCCTTCTAGTGGGAAGTTACAAGAGTAGAGGGCAGACATGAAAGGACAGAGTGGGACTGGGGTGTATGATATGAAATTTACAAAGAATCAGTAGTTAAAATTCCAACCAAAATAAGTTCAAGACAAGATGGGTACAGTGTGAGAATTCTATTAGAACTTCAAAGAAGAACTAATACTAATACTTCTCAACTTATTCCATAATGTAGAAATGGAAGATTTACTTCCAAATTCTTTTTATGAAGCCAGTATAACACTGATACTAAAACTAGAAAAAGATTCATCAAGAGAAGAAAATTATAGGCCAATTTCTCTGATGAGCATGTATACAAAAATACTCACAAAATACTTGCAAACTAAATTCAGCAATACATTAGTAAGGTCTATTCACATGGTCAAGTCAGTTTTATCCCAAAGATTTAGGGAGGTTTAACATATGTAAATCAGTGAATGTAATTCACCATATAAATAGACTCAAGTAGGGAAACCATATGATTACACCCTTAGATGCAGGAAATGCTTATGACAAAATTCAACATTCCTTCACAATAAAAGAACTAGAAAATCTAGGTTCATAGGGAAGATATCTCAACTTGATAAAGATGATATATAAGCCTATAGCCAACATCATGCTAAACAGGGGGAAACACAGAAAGCACCATTAAAATATATTAATATAATAAAATATATTGAAATAAGTAGCAAGAAAAGGATGTCTTCTTTCCCCATTCCTGCTCAACATAGCACTTGAAGCCTTACCTAGAGCAATAAAGACAAATGAAGGAGATAAAGGGGACAAAAATAGGAAAGAAAGAAGTCAAGGAATTCTTATCTGCAGACATTATGAGTTTGTGTATAAGATATTGAAGAGACTCCTATAAAACTCCTATCACTGATGAACACCTTGAACAAAGTAGCAAGATTCAAAACTAACACAAAAATTAGTAGCCTACTTGTATACAAATGGCAAACATATTAAGATGAATCAGAGACAGTTCCATTATCAGTATCCTAAAACAAACAAACAAACAAAATCAAACAAACCAAACAACAACAGACAAACAAAACCAAAATCCCCTCTTGAGATAAATTTAACTAAGAAATCTTGCATAGTGAAACTGTTTTTCACACAGAACAAGGAGATTAAGGAAGATACCAGAGAGGGGAATACCTTCTGTGGTGTAGTTAGGTAATTAGTATTGTGAAAATTACCATTCTGCCAAAAGAATTTTTTACAAATTTAATGCATTCCTCATCAAAATTCCAATGCAAATTTTTACAGAATTGGAAAATTCATCAGAAATCTCATATGGAAGTGCAAAACCAAACCAAACCAAACAACAAAAACAAGATAGACCATATAATCTTAAACAATAAAGAATGGCAAGAGGATATGAAACAAAATTAGTCTCATAGTGGCAAAAATCAAACACATTGTTCAATGTAATATAATTGATCTAATGTATAGTTAAATCTAATATAATTATATTTAAGTCCACAGATTTCAGAATACCTGGTTTTTAACAAAGAAGTCACAAAAACACACTGGATAAAATATCTGAAGTGAGTAGATATACTAGAATAATTGCAAAAAGTAAAGTTAAAAGGGAACCACTGTCAGGAATAATAAAGGAATAGTGTGGTATATAGAATATGGGAAAAGGGCATGTTATAAAAAGGAGATAAATACAGGAGAATAAAATGAAAGTAAGCATATATGAAAAAGTCATAAGAAATTACATTAATTGCTTAATATAAACTATAATACACATAAGTCTGCATGAATATACATATATAGTTTAAATGAAAATTTCCCATGTGGAATGACAATGTTCCCTCTAAGATCCAAAGACCACCTAGCAAAAACCCTAAGACTAATTATGAGAAGCCCTTTTTTGAGTTGTTGGTCAGGGTTGGCCAAGAGACTCCCCAACACATTACAGGGTACTACCCTTGGTAGACCACCAGAGGTGGAGTTCCTGTATTGATGACACCATTAACTTCTAGCACAGGGCTTGGATGGGCCTGAGCTGGAACTGAAATGAATGCCTCCTCACTTAGGAGTAGCTTTTTGGTAGCAGATGGGGCCAGGCAAGCATCCAAAGGAGAAAACAACCAATTGTCTTACCCAGCTATGAAATCTATGAATCCCTACAACTAACATAGCACAATAACCCTGGCAGTGTAGTAATGGCACATAAACCTTGGTAGCCAAGAGCTTTCCAAATGGACTTAAAACCTGCTAAATCATACCTGGTACTGGAAATCTAGCCAGCTGCCCAGGACTAGTGAAGTCATGGATCTTGGAGGGAAATCTAAAACCATCACTTTATTGAACCAGTATAATTCCTACTTATGCTCTAAATATTTGTCTTTACACCACAGATAACGATAGTCTTCACTCTTCATCAAGGAAACTTCTCTTTGCAACAGAGACCATTACAGAAAACACAATCAATTAAAATGCAGAGTTATGGATCTCAGTCCCAATAGATACATCTAAAAAACAACTCTGCCACGTAAGGCTCAGAGAACATTGAAGAAGAGCAGGTAGAATGACCATAAAAATTAGAAGATCAAAATGCTTTCTGTGAGATTGTATCTCCTAGGAATGTCAGAAGTAACAAAGCATAGGAGATTTCACCAACATGATTACCTAAACAAGTTGAACAAGGAAGAAACCAATAGACATTTCAAAATGAACTGGGGAAAACCCATGAAGCCTGAACTCTATGAGAAGAACTACTAACAATGAAGAAATGTTGAAGGGAGGAGAAATAGTTTTTCCCTGGATATAGCACACCAATTGTCTAATATCAAATAGCCAACCATACAAGTAACAATATACAGATAAGCATGCTATATTTAGGATCATATATGCATTATACACACACACACACACAGGAAAGAAAGTCAGGAGGAGAAAATAAAGGCTTTAAATGGAGGAAAGGAAATGGGGAAGTGATATAATTATACTATAATCTCAAAAATAAAAATGTTTCTTAAAATGTTCAGTATTCATCAGTATTTAGCCATTGAGAATATGAACATTAAAACTATTTTGAGATTTCATCTTAACCCAGTCAGAATGACTAAAATAAAGTAAAATAAATAAATAAGACCAACAATTGATAAATGGGACCTCATGAAACTGCAAAGCTTCTGTAAGGCAAAGGATAGGGTCAATAGGACAAATCGGCAGCCTACAGATTGGGAAATGATCTTCACAAACCCTACATCTGACAGAGGCCTAATAACCAAAATTTATCAAGAAATATGGCTCCAAAAAACCTCATAATCCAGTTTTAAAATGGGGTATAGGGCTAAACAGAGGATTCTCAACAGAGGAAGCCTGAATGGCAGAGAAGCACTTAAAAAATATTCAACATCCTTAATCATCAGGGAAATGCAAATAAAAAGACCCTGAGATTCCACTATACACCAATCAGAATGGCTAAGATAAAATGTCAGTGACAACAGATGCTGGTGAGGATGTGGAGAAAGAAGAACACTCCTTCATTGCTGGTGGGAATGCAAACTTGTATAACCACAGAACCTCACTTGGTAGACAAACCAGTCCCATCCTCAGCCACAGGCAACCAACACAAAATGAACACTTCTGCGTTTCTGTAGGTGTGCTTTGCTTGAGATTTTTGTTTTGTTTTTACCTTATATATCTTTTACTTATACATTGTGGTTTCCAATTTTGTTTTTATGAGGTTTACATGTGTACAAATGTAGTATCTCAGCATCTATGTGTTTATGCTTTTTCTTTGCCTCTTCTTTTTCTGTTTTACACTATTCTGATTTGTCTGTTTTTATTTTACACTACAGTATTTTATCTCTGTCTGGACTCAGTCAGAAAAAATATACCTAACCCCAGAGTGTGGGGAGGTCTGGTGCAAAGGGGGGGGGGAGTGGGTAGAGGGGTGGGAGGAGGAGTGGGATGTAGAATAATCAGAGGGTGGACAGGGATGGGGATAAAGTCTGGACTGTAAAAAAAGACTAAAGAATAAAAAACAAAACAAACAAAAATCCTCACTTTCATCCATAGCTTTGTTGCAGAGTGCCTGCAGGGGCCTGACTTCCCTCACTAACTCCACTCCTGAGGGAACCTGTAGATTCTCATTGAAAGACCAAACTTTCCTTTCTATAGACCAGTGGTTCTCCACTGTGGGTCAGAACTGTCTAGGGAGTCACATATCAGATATCCTGCATTTCACACATTTACATTACAACTCATAAAAGTAGCAAAACTACAGTTCCAAAGTAGCAACAAAATAATTTTATGGTTGAGGGTCACCACAACATAAAGGTCACAGCATTAGGAAGGTTGAGAACCACTGCTAAAGACCTTTTCTTCACTTGCTTCTAACACGTCCCCATTCCTTTCTGTCAGTCATAGCTAGAAACACATTCTACCTAGGATTCCCAGTACCCACATCTGGCAGAGACTCAGGAATACTCCCTACTAGGCAACCAATATACTTCATAGTCTCCTAAGATCCAGAAAGGGTAATCAAAACTACACAAGACTATACATCAATATCTAGAATTATAATAACTTCAAACCCAGATGCCTAGATGCCAGAAAAACTCAAAGCATTTCCAGTAAATTCAGGAACAAGACTTGGCTGTCTACTCTTTCAATACCTAATATAGTACTTGAAGTCTTAGTCTGAACAATAGGACAGCAGAAGGAGATAAGTGGATACAAACTGAAAAGGAAGATGTGTATTGACCCATGATATTATTTTATACATAAATGACTCTAAAAATTCCACCAGGGAACTCCTATAGTAGCTAACAAACACTTTTCAGCAAAGTAGCAGAATACAAAATGTCCAAAATGCAATATCCTTCCTATATCCGACTGACAAACAGTCTGAGAAAGAAACCAGAGAAATAGTAGCTTTCATAACACACCCAAATAAAATATCTTGGAGTACCTCTAACTAAGCAAGTGAAATGCTTACATAATAAAAACTTTAAGATATTTTTTAAAAGCATCAGAAAAGATACTAGAAGATGAAAAGATGTCTCATGCTCATGAATTTGATAGGACTAATACAGTGAAAACAGCTATCCTACCAAAAGCAATCTACAAATTCAATGCAATGGTCATCAAATTTCCAATACAAATCTTCACACTACTTGAAAGGACAATTTTCAGCAAGTAGATCCATACTTATCACCATGTTCAAAGTGAAACATGAAGTGGGAAAAAAAAACTCAATATAAGGCCAGATACACTGAATCTGATAAAAGAGAAAATGGGGAATAGTTTTGAACTCAATTAGCACAGAAAAGGCCTTTCTGAAAAGAACATTTGTTATCACGAGCACTAAAAACAATTAATAAAAGTGACCTCATGAGACTGAAATGCTTATGTATGGCAAAGGACACGATCATTTAGACAAAGCAGCAGGCTACAAATTGGGAAAAGATTTTTTTTTAATCAACTACACATCCCATAAAGGACTATATAAAATATATAAAAATCTTTAAATAACTACACATCAAGAAAAAAACCCAATTTTAAAACAGAGTACAGATCAGGAAGCTGGAAATATATTTACCTCAATACCCAGCTATACCACTTTGGGACATATACACTAAGGACTCTTCATTCTACAATAGAGACACTTTGCATAATAATGTTCATTGTTACTCTATTTATAATAGACAGAAATTGGAAACAGCCTATATGTCATCAATGGTAGAAAAAAATGTGGTACATTTATACAATGAAATATTACTCAGCCATTTAAAAATGAAATCATGAAATTCATAGGTAATTGGATGAAGCTAGAAAAAAATGAGGAAACCCAGATGCAAAAGGACAAATATGGTATGTATTTGCTTATATGTAAGTGTTAGCTGTTAAACTTGGATTAATTAGACTCTAATCCATATAAACACAGAGGTTAGTTATAGAGTAAGTGACCAGGAGAAAAGGGAAGGATCTCCCTAGGAAGAGGAATAGGGTAGATAATTATGTGTGAATGGGTTGGCAGGGGAAGAGGGAGCAAACAGGGAAACAAAGAGGAAATACGGGAGGGTCAGCTATAAACATTTGAGGGGTCATATGGAAACCTAATGCAGTAGAAACTTTTAAAATATATAAAAGAGAAATAAATTGGAATCATCAAACAGTAGACAAAGCTCCTAGTGACTTCTCTCACCCAAAAGAAATATCCAGTGTTGGGGAGAGAACTACATATAATTGAGTTAATGGACAAAGAGTCCCTGTAGAAACCCCTAAA
The DNA here is from genome assembly GCF_000001635.26 of Mus musculus. Classification (NCBI taxonomy): domain Eukaryota; kingdom Metazoa; phylum Chordata; class Mammalia; order Rodentia; family Muridae; genus Mus; species Mus musculus. The sequence continues at coordinate 37,278,060 of NC_000082.6, forward strand.
CAACCCAGGATACTTCTAAGCTTATTGGTTGCTCTCCACAAACTGAAGACAATGCCTATATAACTCACTGAACACAGAGAAGTCTAGCAGTACCTACTGAGAGCCCTCACCCCTACACACTAGTATTCACAGTATTGGAACATGCTCTGAATTCTAGAGGAGAAAGGTAAACACCAATTCAGCTATAATCCCTGTGATCTACAATGGTGACTTTTTATTCAAGATATGCTAGTGCAGGAGTGGCAGAAAAGTTATGGGGATAACCAACTACTATCTGCTTAGAATTAAGGACCACTCCATGAGATGGAAGTCATCTCTAACACTCCTCAGGTGGCCCATTACCTGACATTAGCTAGGCCGTGGATCTAAGGGAAAACCAAATACTAGTGCTCTGATAATGGAACATAGCAATCAAATGACTTTTAAAGACATTCTGCCATGTTTGTAATTTAGTATTTTCCTCGGCCCTCGTCAGAGAAGCTTCTTCCTACAGTCAATGGGAACAACTGGGAAAAGTACAAAATGTAAGAGACCTTGGAACACTCAGCTCTCAATAAGATTCTATCACCAAATCCTTTCCCTCAGGGCTCAGGGAACTCTGTGGAAGAGGGGGGAGAGAGACTGAAAAAGCAGTGGGAATGCAGTGGGAATAAAATAATCAAAACATTCTAGACATAGCATGACTGGTGGACTCAAATAAGGGCGGTATGCACAGGGTTTATACATGCTTAAGCTAGATGGAGTCTCAATGTTGAGAATGAAATTGTCCCGAGTCTCCATTCCTAACCCAGAAGCTCTCTGGAACTGATAACTGTACACAAAGGAAAAATTAATTCCTCTAACAGAACCTCACTTGGTAGACAAACCAGTCCCATCCTCAGCCACAGGCAGCCAACACAAAATGAACACTTCTGCGTTTCTGTAGGTGTGCTTTGCTTGAGATTTTTGTCTTGTTTTTACCTTATATATCTTTTACTTACACATTGTGGTTTCCAATTTTGTTTTTATGAGGTTTACATGTGTACAAATGTAGTATCTCAGCATCTATGTGTTTATGCTTTTTCTTTGCCTCTTTTTTTCTGTTTTGCACTATTCTGATTTGTCTGTTTTTATTTTACATTACAGTATTTTATTATTCAGATGCCTGTTTTTATTATAATGGGAGAAAGAAAAAAGGTATAGATTTTCATGGAAGGGGAGGGGAGGTAGATACTGGCAGAGGGAAAACTATAATCAGAAATCATTACATGGAAAAATCTATTTTAAATTAAAAAAGAATTTCTGAGAAGTATATTTTTATTAAAATATATTAAATATATTAAGGAAATATAATAAGGAAAACAGAAAACTCCTGGGGAAATACTGATACTTATGTTTGTTCATTCTTTTGCTCTTATCTGCTGATGGGTATTGACATGCACTAAAGCTGCATAGGTTGGACTTTAATCACACTCACCAATAGCAACACAGCTTGACTTAAACTAATACTTTTTACTTTTTCCAATGATTTTCTATTACCAAACTTGATCCAAGATGGTTTTGGAAGAATCTGCACAATGGAATTCATCGAGGATATATCCTTGTCTACTGGCACTTTATCATTGTATGATTTAAGTCTAATTATACTAATTTCTGTAGCAACTTCAGAGACATGGGATTGTCACAGATAGCAATGTTGGCAGGTGAAGATAGCTTCAGGAACTTTCTTTCTACTGTACCTCTAATTATAATGTCAGGAAACCAAAGAGAGTATTAATCCAAATCACTGAGCATATCTGTCCACATTATACTTAAATAAAATGGCATATTTTATGCACATGGGTGGTGTACTTTTTTTTTAACTTAGTCATGGGCTAATGGTTCATTTATCATCTGGATACTTGGTTTATATAACTTACAACCTATGAGAGGACCAGAATATCGCTTTTGGATTTGCCTGCCCTGACCTTTTACATAATTGTAATGAAAAAAATCATTTACAAATGATCAGTTATGTTCCTATATGTATTTATATTCCATATGTATTCAGAGAGCATTTCAGAATCTCTCTTCAAGGACAACAGGATCCCCTTTTGATCACTCTATGCAGGATTTGAGAACTGACTCACATTTGAAAGGGTAATAAGATTTAATTGTCCATGGTGCTGAGAAATATTAAGATAAAACTACTCTTCACCTTTTTAATGATTATGCAAATCAAACAATGTCCCAATCAAATGCCCCACCTAATTTTGTTCCTAGAAAAGCCATGCAATATCAGTTAATACCATGGAGTCATGCATTGCCAGTCCAGCCTACCTGCTTCTTACAGTGATTTATGCCCATGCTGCCAGATGGTTAAATATTGCCACCTGGCTTCTACCAATCGAGATATTTAATCCTCAGAGATATAATGGAGACTGGCTCTTTGTTATCATTTCCTACTGTCAACAGAGGTCTAAAAAGAGACAGCCACTCCTAGCTTTATAAATGTTACCTGCTTTTCCAGAGTATTCCTTCCTAAGAAGAAACATTAACCTTGGAAGACAGCATTCTGGTGAGCTCTGAGAAGACTTAGTTGGACAAACAATATACTCATGTTAATATTCTCAACTCCCATTTCTTCTGATCTCTTCCTTAATGCTGTACTAGAAGGTAGGGTTGGGATCTAGTTACTATATGTCTCTGTTGAGTCAATGCTTCGGAGTACTATTCCTGGAAGCTACTAGGGCATGTGTCCTCACCAAATTGTAGCCGAAGATATGTCCTATGTAAGTGACCTGACTTCTATATAGCCTCTAAGTTTAAACCCTCAAAAGTCATTTATAAATAAATTTTGGGGGGTACTGACAATATTAGGGTCCTAAGTTTCTTTGTAAATGTTCTGCTTACTTTATGTATATCCAGTTTTCTTATAGAGTAAGATTTAAGTATTGATGTTAGATTGTAGTGATAGCTGGGGTCTTTTTCTGGTTTTGGACCTGAGTTAATGACCCTGATGAGTACAAACATAAGTCTCCTAAAAAAGAAAAATTGTTTTCTAATTGTAAAAGTGACATCCTGTTGGTCAGATGGGTTCAGGAAGTCAAGGCTCATACAAAGAGTTACAGTTTTCTCCAGTTTATCTATATAAATTTCCCTACCCTGGGTGTGATGGTTGAAAATAATGCTTTAAAAAGATACATATTATCAAAAGATGGCCTAGTTGGCCATCACTGGAAAGAGAGGCCCATTGGACACGCAAACTTTATATGCCCCAGTACAGGGCCAAAAAGTGGGAATGGGTAGGTACGGGAGTGGGGGGAGGGTATGGGGAACTTTTGGGATAGCATTGGAAATGTAATTGAGGAAAATACATAATAAAAAAAGATACATATTTATCCAAAACTTTAATATGTAGCCTTATTTTTGAAATAAAGTCTTTTAAATGTACAATTAGTTAAGACTCTTCAGGTGAAATTATCTGGACTTAGAGTGAACCCCACCCTAAATATAATAACTGGTAACCTTATGAGAAAAGGACAACAAAGAGACAGAAAAAATAATCATAAGAAGATAGTACCAGAAGTTGGAGTTATATTTCCTCAAATCAAAGAATATCTAAGCTATAAGGGGCAAGAAAAGTATCCCCTAGTGCTTTTGGAAGGAACCTGACCCAACTGGTACATTGATTTCAGCCTCTGGCTTTCAGAACTATGAAAAACTAAACATTTGTTGTTTTAAGTCATTCAGTATGTGGCCATTTGTTATGGTATCCTTTAAAAACTAACTTATAAGAACCTGGGATAATGTTCTTTATTAATAGTGACCCTGGTTGATCAAAGTGATAACAATTAGTTTCCTTATAAGCAGCTTTTGAGCCCAGTTTTAACAGTTTTTCTCAAGATAAAAGCAATAAGAGTTCCTTTAAATATACTTTAAAACAAATCTGCAACTGATGGGGGTGGGGAAGTGGGTAGGAGCATCTCAAGGACATGACAGAAATCTGGGATAGGAGAAGCACCCAAGAATCAATGCAGGTGACCTTAGCTGTGACTCACAGCATTGGGGATATGGAACCCGAAGAAGCCACTTCCTGTAGCCAGATAGGAACTCCAGTGGAGCAATAGGGACACCAACCTACCCACAAAACTTCCAACCCCAACTGTATCCTGTCTACAAGAAAAGCAGGGATGAGGGATGGAGCAGAGACTGAGGAAATGGCCAACCACTAACTGGCCGAACTAGAGACTCATCCTATGGACAAACACAAATCCCTGGCACTCTTAATAATGCTCTGTTAGGCTTGCAGACAGGACTCTAGCAATCCTATCCCCTGAGAGGCTCCCCCAGCAGGTGACTCAGAGAGATACAAACACCTAGACCCAAACAGTGGATGTAGCTTGGGGACTCTTATGGAAGAATAAGAGGAAGGGGAATAGGAACTCCACAGAAAGACCAACAGAGTCAACTAACCTGGACCCTTGGGGAGAGACTGACCCTGAGAAGAGACTGAACCACCAACCAAAGAGCATACTCTGGCTGGGCCTAGCCCTCCCCACACATATGTAGCAGATGTACATTTTGGTCTTCATGTGAGTCCTGAAAAACTGGAGCAGAGTTGCCTGTCTGTGGGATATGTTCTTTTAGCTGGGCTGCTTTGTCTGGCCTCAGTGGGAGAGGATCTGCCTAGTCCCACAGAGATTTGATGTGCCAGGACCCAGGGATACACAGAGGGGTCCCGACCCAGTCAGAGAAGGGGAAGGAGGAACTGTGTGAGGGGGTCACCAGGAGAGGGGCAGTAGGTGGGATGTAAAGTGAATAAATAAAAAATAAACAACATAAAATAATAAATTAAAAAGATACTATAAAATGCCCTGGAGTTAAGGTAAATCAGTCATCAATGTCTAGGATGATGTAAACTGAACCAAGAATATCCCAGGTCAAACAGTGTCCTGCTTTGTAGTGATACAGTTATGTACTTAACATGCACAAAGAACTGAGTCTGATCCTCCACACCACAACAAAGTCTTTCTGATGGCAAAAAAAAAAGACCTTCATTATGTAATTAGATTAAATGTTGGTAAGGAAGAGGCACCTTATATTTTTCAGGTGGACCCAAACTAATAAAATGAGTCCTTAAGAGAGGAGAACATTTCCCTGGTGTGATTAGGAGGAGATTGTTGTGGTGGACAAAGCTGGGGATACAGTTCAATGTTAGCTCTGAAGCCAAGGGAGCAACCAGTCAAAGAATGTGTGATGCTTGTGAAAGGGCGAGAAATCAGCTTCTTTTCTAGAGCTGGTTAAAGGAGTTTGGTTCAGTGACGCTTTTGTTGGCTTTCTGGAACCCAGAACTGTAATAAGATAACATCTTGCTGTTTTAAAACTACCATAAGTATCATAGCTTATATCAGTGCCAGAAAACTAATGCAAATGCTGTCAAAGAAAGCTATTTTATTCCCCTTTATAACTGTCATTAGCTCATATCATAAGTATTTGGTCTCCCAATTTCTAACCTTTACATGAGTCCTTATTCCAATTAATCACACAAAAATGTCCAACTAATTATTATTTCATTGTATGCCAGGATTTACTATCACTCCATTTGATTTCTTCAACAAATTCTTTGATCTTATATATAAGACAATCCAACTATAAAAATCCCATCCAAGTTGCAACAATGTAGAGAAGGACCCAGCAAACTTTTATATAAAGGAGCAGATTTTAAGGAGCACATATTTTAGGAACTGAAGGTTATTTCGTCACAAATGCTCAGCTTGGCTCTTAAGGTAAGAAAAAAGCTGCAGGTGTTATGATTTACTGCTCTCTGGACCAGAGTTCTGTGGAAACAAGCCTGAGGCAATGTGCTTCTGCTAATATTTCATGAAAATAGACTCTCTGGGTTGCAGTACCAAAGGGAAGGGGAGTGAAGCAGAAGCAAAATGACTCAAAATTAGGCCAACCATTATTTCATGGGGAGAGTCAGAAGAGACACATCAATAACTATTTGGCAGGTGTTTCATCAGTATGGATTTGTGGCCTTGTCTCTAAATCATGACTCAGGACAACCCAACTAAAAGGAGGAAAATAATTCATTCCTGTTCTCTTGTCTGGCATTGGTTGAAGTTGTTTCATAGGAAGTTAGCTCATCTTTGCTAGAGAGCCATGTCATTTGACCCCTTTGGAAGTTTTTAGAAAAGGTACAAGGTATACTTTAGATTGTGTAATATCTTGTGAATCTAGTATTAGTGAGATGAGCCAGGGGTGCTGGGTAGAGCTGGTGAGCTTCAGGAAGCGGTACTGTAAGACATTGATTAACCCTGCCAAGCTTGAAGTGTAGCAAGGAAGTGTTTAGGAGACACCCTGACAGAATCCAAATGCTGCCCTCGCTACTATTGCCCACATAGAAGCTTCTAAGAAAACAGCACCCTTTTCTGTTTGACACGCCAATGTTCAGGTTTCTTAGAAATAGTGTTTTGGAGAAAAGAGATTCTATTTCTGACTGTATGGTATTATCTGGCTTCCATAGGAGCCCTAACAGCAGTACTTTGTTTCTTTTCTTACATCACCACCAAGCCTCCAAGGACAATTTCTCTTTCCACACTGAGTTTATCTCAGAAGCATTTAAAAGAAACGTGTAAATAAGAAAATCTAGCAACATACTCAAACAAATTAAAACAAATGCTTAACCTGATACATGTAGAAACCCATTCAGCCAAATTCAATACTATTTATAACTTAAAACTCTCAATACTAGAAATACATGGAATATTTATGTTCTTATTGTGTAGGGGGTGAGTGAAGGGGGCGGACATAGTATAGGGCTTCGACTTGTTTTGTTGGCCAGGATCTAGCACATTATTGAATATAAATGATTTATTCTTGGGTTTGGAGATTTAGATAACAAGCTGAGGTACTTAATACATATAGCTATCTATGTTGGAAAGGAAGAAAACAAAAGCCGTCTACATTTGGTATACTTTCATAAATATTCATACCAGAGACTCTAAGGACAGATACTAAAAGCAAAGCATTAATAACACTGCCAGTTTTTAAAAATATAGTATTTTATATACTCACAATAATCAGCTGTTATCAAACGAACTTAACAAAAATTAAGTCAAAAGGAAGCATACCGTCTCAGCAGGAAAGGGGGCTGCAGCCAAGTTTGATAACCTGGGTTTGAGTCCCAGGATTTACATGAGAGAAGACCAACTCCACAAACTGACCTCCATACACACATGCATACACATGCACACACACATGCACGCGCATGCACACACACACACACACACACACATGCACGCGAGCGCGCACACACACACACACACACACACACAAAATGTAAAAAAGAATTGATCAGAATAGGAATAAATCTAAAATAGTACATAGAAGTAATCTAACAAGAGATTACACTTTTATTAAAAATTAGTTATCTAAAAGCATGAAAGAGAAGCAAATAAACCATTCCATAGATGAAACTTGCAAATCAGTGAGAAACTTGTATTTAAATAAACAAAACAAAAGTATATCCCTATGTCAAGACAGTGTAAAATAATTTATGCAGAAGTTAATTTGGATATAAATACTTAAAATTGGTAAAAAAAAAAAAGTAAGTAGGATTATGATTTTTGTCAAGAAAGGACAAAATATATTCAACAAACGGCACACCAAAAGATAAACAAAATTGAATATAGTAAAAACAAAACCTTGGTCTATCAGGAGGTAGGATTTACTGGGTATAGACTAATCTTGCTGAGCAACACATTGGTCTTGGTGTACTGGCCTCAATATTCATTTATTTTATAATCCTTTTTAATTGTCAATGCCAGTCACCATATACTACATTCTTTCATAAAAACTTGAATAACACAGAAAAAAGAATACCACTTACCATTTTCCCCAGTACCATGTCTAATGTCCTCTCCAGATTTGTACATATCTACTCAGGCTTTTGTTCTTGGGCGTGTAGTATACACAGACATATACAGGGGCATCATTCACATAGTTTTACACCACATTGTTCTAGATTTTTTTAATGTGCTTTAGTGAAGTTGCTATTATGTGTGTATCAATATTCATTTATTTAACTTTTGATTATTAGACTTATCATTCCTTATTCACATAAATAGTATGGATATCTGAAAGAATTATCCAGGCCAAATGATTTAAAATGTGTCCTAAATGATTATAATACAGTTTTCTGTGCATATATATATTCATGAATGTCTAATGCACAGTGTGAAATAATCAAGATGGTTTTACAATCTGATGACCTGTTATCTGCATCTGCATACCTGCATGGCCTTTCCCACTATCTAGTATCATTACTTTTAACATTTTTGGTCTGATGGAAGAATGGTATAGCTGCATTTCTCTGACTGTCAGTGATGGTGTTTACTCCACATCCCAGTATAAATTATATCTGCACTTTACTCATTTTGAAAAAAAAAAAAAAAGGCTGCTTCATTTGCTTTTTAAGTACCTAGAGCAATTTATTTTTAAAATATTTTTATTTTGAAACTATAATATAATTACATCATCCCCCTTTCTTTTTTCCCTCTAACCCTCCCACACACCTCTTTGCTCTATTTTGAATTGATAGCCTCATTTTCCTTAACTGTTGTTACATGTTACATACTTGTATATATGTATACATTCCCTAACTTATGTACAGTTTTGCCCATGACAGACAACTTGTTCCACCTGCACTATGTTACTTGTGCAAATGTGTTCAGGGCTGACACTAGGTCTTGGAGAGGCAGTTGGTGTGCTGTTGCCTGGGGAGGACCATTCCTCCACTCTCGGCATTCCTTAGCTGCCTGTAGTTCTTTGGCTAGTGCTGAGGCCTCATGAGGGTTTGTCAACAAAAAACAAACTCTGACAAACCGGGTTGACATTATATTAAATTCATGGATTAATTTAGAGGTACCTACTGCTTTTTTTCCTCAGTTGAATTTGCCTTCCATGTTGAATTTTTGTTAGACTACCTTAGTTCCTATCTTTTAAAACTAAATAATTAACTTAAAAAAAAAAACCTAAACCTAGCGTAAATAATTTACTAATTTTTATAGTACCTAGTAAGAATTATATACTTGACAAGACATCAATAAAGATGTTTTTTTTTTAATCTCGAGGTATAAACCATTTCATTATCAAAGGCCAATTAAGAAATAATTAGGCCTGGGCATTGGTGGTTGACGCATGCCTTTAATCCCAGCACTCCGGAGGCAGAGGCAGGATTTCTGAGTTCAAGGCCAGCCTGGTCTACAGAGTGAGTTTCAGGACAGCCAGGGCTACTCAGAGAAACCCTGTTTTGAAAGAAAAAAGGGGAGGGGAGGGGAGGGGAGGGGAGAGGAGAGGAGAGGAGAGGAGAGGAGAGGAGAGGAGAGGAGAGAAGAGAAGAGAAGAGAAGAGAAGAGAAGAGAAGAGAAGAGAAGAGAAGAGAAGAGAAGAGAAGAGAAAAATTGCTGTGACCAAAATATCTAGGTGACTAAAGGAAGGATTTATTATGATTTACAGTTTCAAACAATCTAGTCCTTACAAGTCTTGAGGATAAGGCAGACCTGAGCTTTTCATGTCACGGAAGACCACAATACAAAGAAACTGCATATAGGAAGATGCCAGAGGAGAAACAGACCCAAGAACCTCTTGACCTGCTCCTCCAGCTAGACTCTCTCGCCTAGCTTTTCCAACCTCCAATGATGTCATCATAGTATGAAGCCATAAAGGGATTGATCCGTTGAGCAAGTCAGTCTCCATTTTCTAACCATTCCTAGAAACTCCAGCACAGACATGCACAGAGGCATGCTTCACTCTAATCACTTGGACATTTTTTTTACCATAATGAAATGGACAAATACTTTCTATATTAGTGTAGATACATAAGACAACCAAATTTATCTTACTGGATATTGGTCATAACTTTGATAATAACAAAACCAAATAACAGACACATAATTAATGAATCATATAATATTAATTAATTGAATCATGTAATATTTAGGTATAAATGCTGCTCTGCTACCTTCTCAACAATGCAGATTTGAGAATCAGTTTTACTGCTGAGTAAACTAGAAACTTAGAGCATTAGTAGCAAGAGTATTTCATTTACTTGTTCACTTAGCCATGAAAACCCTCAATAAGTATTATTTTTAGATGCCACTGAATGCTGCCAACTAACTGGAATTTCAAATCTCAAGAAACAGTATAAAATAACTTTTTCTAAAAGTGGGAAAAACAAAAGTGAGAATAAGAAAGCATACTTACTTTTCCTTCATCTCTTGGGCTATCACTTAAATGTACAACTGGGCCTGGATGAGTCTTGGTGGAGCTGTTAAATCAATTCAGAGCAATAATTTAAAACTAGACAACAGAAAATGACAAAGAAATTAAGATTAAGCTGTAATATACTCCCAGGGTAGTAGAGCTAAGCCTCTGATTCACTTCAAATTTCAGCTGTCTTTATGAACTACTTTTCTTTTTTTACTGATTATTTTATTTATTTACATGTCAAATGTTGTCTCCCTTCCCAGTCTCCCCTCCACAAATCCCCCATTCAATTCCCCCTCTCCTTTGCCTCTAAGAGGGTACTCCCCCACCCACCCATCAACTCCTGCCTCACCCCTATAGCATCCCCCTTAGCTGAGGCAACAAGCCTCCACAGGACCAAGCGCCTCCTCTCTCATTGATGCTACATAAGGCAATCCTCTGCTACATATGTAGCGGGAGCCATGGACCCACCCATGTGTACTTTTTGACTGGTGGTTGAGTCCTTGGGAGCTCTCAGGTGTGTTGTTAGTTGATATTGTTTGAACTATTTTTCTTTTTTCTATTATATCTGGTAAAGCAGGGTTGGTGGGTTTTTTTTAAATTAGGTATAAAAATAAGGTCCTACATTTTAAAATGGTACTTTTCATTACATTTTTGGGAAATTATGAGTCCTTGATATTTTTAATGAATTTTATTAATACAGAGAAATGCTATAGCCACAAACCTATGTAGAAAAGCTACTCCAACCAAATTTTAAGCTTAAGCAGCTAAGAGTTCCTTTAACATGGAATTTTCTGTGGTTTTGTCCCTAAAGCAAAGTACAATAGCATACTGGATTTAAAAAGAAATGCTTTAGTAATTAACTAGTAATAACTATCTTTCAGAAAACTGAAAAATCTAGTTCATTGATTATGTCTAGTTCATCTGGATTTTCCACTGCAACTAATAATAAATAATTATGTATACGCCAGAACAACTAAAATTACAAGAACTTTGCTAATCTGACTTTAAACTTATTCTACTCTGATCACCTGCATGGTTTCTTTATAAATCTAATTTAACAGGATTAACTAATATGATTATGTCATGGTTAAGCATGATATCATCTGACATGAGAAAATAACTATTTCTCAATTTTCTACAGCCCTTTCCATAATCCAATTGTTACAGAGGGTAAGAAAGCAAAGAAACTGCATTTAGAAAGGGTAATCCAAGTGTGCCTGAGTTGGCAGTTCCACTTTATTTGTTAAGGACACATAAAATCTACAAAGCTCCTTTACAAAACAATAAAAACTCTTTAAATCTTAGAAATAATTTTAAAAGTGATAAGTAAGTAATTTTAATACTGGTTCTTGAATATAACTCAAAGAAATACATAGATTATATATTGCTAAATTTGTGAATGGATTCATTCATCTCATCCACAAATATATTTTCTTATCTAAAAATGGATACAGTACTATTGATCTTACTGAATATATATATATATATATATATATATCCTAATTTAATGGCAAAAGATATATCATATTCAACAGTATGTATTGAGATTGTTGTTCCATTTGAAAATCAGAATTACTATTTGTATTTTATAGTATATTTTAAAGAAAAACCTATATAGGGTTACAAAGAAAAGTTCATAGAGCTATTTTGGTTATGTTCATATGTAATATACATTTACACATAGTGTTATAGGAAGGTAAATGCTTCTGATAAAGAATAATATCCTTAGTTATTCTTTAGTAAATAATAATAGTCAACAAACCAAAACTGCTATCTATCTGTGGGGTTTGGTTGTACCAACAATTATTAATGCATCTAGGATGATAAACTAGTGAGAACAATAAGAAGTTTCATAGAAAGAACAATCTGTACTTAAACATTTGAAAACTCTGAATTAAACATGTTAAGTACTATACCTTTACAAATTTGCATAGTAATACTATATGTAAATGCAAGCAAATATTCAATTGTTTCCAATTACTGATGTACTCCATTTTGAATCATAGAATCATATTAAAGGAATGCATTATATAAATATGGGTTAGATTATATACTAGACTCTTCCACTTAAAGCTTTACTATATAATAAAAAGTGTTCTAGTTCAGAAAATAATTAAACATTCAATTTGTTATTTGTAAAAAAAAAAATAGAGTATAAAAGACCAGGGTTGGGAGAATAAAATCTGGAGTATAAATAAATAAATAAATAAATAAATGACAAAAACAGAGATATTTCATATTATGTCAAAAATTAAGGGGAAAATTTTATGCTGTTTTGCCACTTAAAGATGATGACTATATTCATATTGGTATATTTTCTGTCTCTAACATTAATTTTCAAAACCCTGAAAATGTCACTAGCAAAACATAACTGTCAGAAATTATGACAAGATTCTGAAATAACATATATTACTAATGCATCTTAAGAAATGGAGAGTAATTAAAATACAATTTACATAAAAATAAAACACATTAGCTCAACTATATCTATTTTAAAGTTATCTGTGGTTTTCATTCAATATCATTTAAATTAAGTAAACATTAGTAATGGATGTATTAACTAATTATAACCCCACAAGTCACATAACACATGCACTACTTTTGTCAGATAAAGTGACAGGTAAGTTCAAACTCACAGTTCAATTGCCTTGTTCCACATGATGACATATCCAGAAAGAATGAAAGATTCAATATTTACAATATGTGTATTTCCTCTTTCTGTTCCAACATAGAGCCATTTACTCTGGAAAGGTAGATGACAGTAAGTAATTCTGAAAGAAAGAAAATTACAATTAAAATATCTGAATTTTACAGTTGATCAGTACATTTTCCTTACACATATCACACTAACATAAAGTTATAGTTATATAAATGATAGAATAACCTATGTACCGAGAGAGCATTTCGTTATTAATAGAACATAGGAGAAAAATACTAAAATTAATAATGACAATCATTATTAAATGCATGTTTATTACAGGCATGGATTTACATCATATTTAGTTTCAATTTTTTGACTAAAGCACAAAAATATGAGTTGTAGATAATAATGGGAACAATGATGTTTGAGACATATGTACACTGAAAATATTTAAATCATTTAACACTTCAAAATGAAGAAGGCTTATGGAACCTTTGCTTCCAGCATTAGTAAGTGGTGTACATTATTGTCACTTATGGTCATACTGTGTGACAGTATTTCAGAGCTTCCTTTACATATCTGACATTAATCCACCTTCCCCAGACTCCCCACACACCCTTCCTTCTTCCTTGGCTTAGCTTCTGGTAACTATCATTTGAATCACCATTTCTAAGAGAGCAACAGCACTATTTGTCATTCTGAATACAAGTATGTATTTCTGTTTCTCATAGGAGAAACTACAGTGATTTTTTTTTCAGTAACAGGAAATTGAACTTTGTTTTCAGTTTTTTATTAAATTACAATAGTCACATGTACTCAAAATGACAAAGGCATGTTCTTATAATCTTTCTAAAACTGTGACTAGGTATCTACTTTGAGAATGGAACCATTCTACATTGTAATTTAAAATTGTCTAATATAATTGGGATAATTCTAAGTGCTTTATATATCATAGACAAAATACAATAAAACTTGTAAACCTCTATTCTATAGATATTAAGTTTATGTCTATTGATGTATACATGAGACTAACCTATTTGCTTTATAATTGCCAAAGTCCATCATAAAAAAGTCTTACTTATACTAACAAGTATAAGTGGAAAAACTGTGATACAAACCATTCCTGTTCAGTTACAAAATTTAGTATCTTCTCACTGAGCTCCAATGTTTATTTATTTAAATAAAAGTCATTTTAAAGACAAATTAGGTACATAATGAACATAAATTTCAGAGTTCGTGGTGAAGTAGTAGTTTAGTTATCTGTACTTTCTTCAGATGCTTGGCATTATGTATTAGGAGGAAAACTGTTAAGGTCAGAGAATCACTTTATTCTCTCTCTCTTTCTCTCTCTTTCTCTCTCTCTCTCTCTCTCTCTCTCTCTCTCTCTCTCTCTGTCTCTATCTCTGTGTGTGTGTGTGTGTGTGAGTGTATGTGAATGTAGAGGTCAGAGGACAATCTCAGGTACTGGGCCACTGTTCCCACCTCACGTAAGGCAGCATTTCTCTTACTTGCCATAGTACTGCATACTTCAGGCTAGCTATCCTTCTTTTCCCTTCTCTTGTCTCTACCCTCCCATCTTAACATAGGAGTGCTGGAATCACAGACATGTGCCACCATATCAAGACTTCCTTGAGTTTCAGCATTCTATCTTCATCTTCATAATGGGCTTTCTGGCCAGCTCTGAGACCTGTTCAATATCTAGAGACATGAGGACTACTGTGTATGAAATAATAAATTCAATGATTCATCTACTAACATTGTAATTAGTCTCTCTAATTTGAATTCATTGTGCTCTTCTGGACATTCTTTTTAAATGTATGAGTGCTCAGTCTGTTTATACATCTGCAGGCCATAAGAGGGCATCAGATCCCTTTATAGATGATCATGAGCCACCATGTGGTTGTTGAGAATTGAATTCTGGACCTCTAAAAGAGGAGCCCCTTCTTAGAATTGGGAACAAAATACCCATGGAAGGAGTTACAGAGACAAAGTTTGGAGCTGTGACGAAAGGATGGACCATCTAGAGACTGCCATATCTGGGGATCCATCCCATAATCAGCTTCCAAACGCTGACACCATTGCATACACTAATAAGATTTTGCTGAAAGGACCCAGATAGAGCTATATCTCTTGTGAGACTATGCCGGGGCCTAGCAATCACAGAAGTGAATGCTCACAGTCAGCTATTGGATGGACCACAGGGCCTCCAATGGAGGAGCTAGAGAAAGTACCCAAGGAGCTAAAGGGATCGGCAATCCTATAGGTGGAACAACAATATGAACTAACCAGTACCCCCCTGGAGCTTGTGTCTCTAGCTGCATATGAATCAGAAAATGGCCTAGTCGGCCATCAGTGGAAAGAGAGGCCCATTAGTCGTGCAAACTTTATATGCCTCAGTACAGGGGAACGACAGGGCCAAGAAGTGGGAGTCGGGAGTGGGGGGAGCGTGTGGGGGACTTTTGGGATAGCATTGGAAATGTAAATGAAATAAATACCCAATTTTTTTTTAAAAAAAGAGGAGCCAGTGCTCTTAACTACTGAACCATCTCAGAAGCCCCTTCTAGATACAATAAGTTCACAGATAATCACTTGCCAGAACATATTACTGCACCAAATATTTCCTAGAGTTTACTTGGAAGATTATCTAATAGACTATCATAAAAGCTGAACAAAATTTTGACAGGCAAACAGATATACTTTTTAAAAAGTTAATGGTAAATTCACATGATTCTATCTTATAACACACATAAGAGTGAAGCTTATGAGCACTATGGTTAAGAGTCAACAGTAAACAGCCAGGCTTTTCAGTACATATTCTCAGGCTGCCATATTGAATGTTTCAATATCCTACCTCTCTGAACCAAATGTTATCTATCCTGTAGAAAGCATCAAGCATATCACATTAAAAAACACTAGAAGCATGCTGTGACATAAGAAACTGCAAAGTAAATTGATTTTTCTAATTAATGAGTAACCTACATGATACTGGGAATCTTTAATTAAAAATTGAAGCCTAGAATAGCTGTCTCCAAGGGATAGTTACTAATATTACACAGGAAATAACTTGATGGCCATGTTTCTAGGCAGTGAATGATCAATTTTCTATTTAATCTTCAATATAAATAGGAACTCATTTTAAAGAAGTAATACAATCACCATATCTGAATCACAGGAAGAGAGAGAGAAAACAGTCTAAGAGCCTCAAACATGAGAAAACTTCAATATGACATAGTGACCTCAACCTCAGTTAACAAGTAAAATCTGAGAACTGCCAGGTTCAGTGATAAAACCTGAGACAGGAGGTGTGAACAGACCTTATAGAACAGAAAGAAGACAGGAAGAAAATCCCAACAGAACTAGAACTAGCCTGTGAACTAATTCTTTAATGGTGGTTAAGTAAAGAGAAACTGGCAGAGGTCCCATCTAATATCCATCATTGAACTGTTGTCCAAGATTAGAATAACAGTTTAAGATTTTCAAACTTTAGCCTCAGTAATGGTGTCAGGCCTTGGGACCTCCCCTTGAGCTGGATCCCACTTTGGGGCATGTCGCTGGACCTTTTTTTCCTCAGGATCCTCTCCATTTCCTTCCCTGTAATTCTTTCAGACAGGAACAATTATGGGTCAGAGTTGTGATTGTGGAATGGCCTTCCTCTCCTTCATTTGATGCCCTGTCTTCCTGCTGGAGGTGAACTCTATAAGTTCCCCTTCTCCCTACTGTTGAGCATTTCATCTAAGGCCCCTCCCTTTGAGTCTTGAGAGTCTTCCACCTCCCAGATCTCTGGTGCATTCTGGAGGGTCCCCCCAACCTCCTATCTCCCAAGGTTGCCTGTTTCTATTCTTTCTGCTGGCCCTCAGGGCTTCAGTCCTTTTCCCTTACCCAGTACCAGATCAGGCTCCCCTCACTTGGGCACTTCTGCTTGTTGACCTTTTTGAGTTCTGTGGACTGTATTTTGGGTATTCTGTACTTTTTTTTTCTTTTGGCTAATATCCACTTATTATTGAGTATATACCATACATGTCCTTTTGGGTCTGAGTTACCTCACTCAGGATAATATTTTCTAGTTCCATCCACTTGCCTGCAAAACTCAGGATGTCCTCATTCTTTTCTTTTTTCTTGAAATATTTTTATTAGATATTTTCTTCATTTACAATTCAAATGTGGTCCCAAAAGTCCCTTAAACCCTCCTCCCACCTTGCTCTCTAACCCACCCACTCCCACTTCCTGGCCCTGGTACTTCCCTGTATTGGGGCATATAATCTTTGCAAGACCAAGGGCCTCTCCTCCAAATGATGGCCAATTAGGCCATCTTTTGCTACATATGCAGCTAGAAACACGAGCTCAGGGGGTTCTGGCGTTCTTAATAACCCCACCCCTATTGAATGTGGGGTTAGTGAAGATTTTTTTTCCCAGTCTATAGGTTGCCGATTTGTCTTATTGACTATGTCCTCTGCCTTACAGAAGTTTTCCAGTTTCATGAGGTCCCATTTATCAATTCTTGATCTTAGAGCATGAGCCAATGGTGTTCTGTTTAGGAAATTTCCCCGTGCCAACGAGTTCAAGGCTCTTTCCCACTTTCTCTTCTATTAGATTCAGTATATCTGGTATTATGTTGACGTCCTTGATCCACTTGGACTTAAGCTTTGTGCAAGGTGACAAATATGGGTCTATTTTCATTTTTCTACATACAGACAGCCAGTTAGATCAGCACCATTTATTGAAGATGCTTCCCCCCAACCCCCAAGGAGCACTCATAAAAAGGGACCTAGCATGACCACACTACAGAAGACCCAATAAGCAGCTGAAAGAGTCAGATGCAGATATTTGCACCCAACCAATGGACAGAAGCAGCTGACCCCTGATGTTTGTTGAATTAGGGAAGGCTGAAAGAAGCTGAGGAGAAGGGCAACCCTGTAGGACGACCAGCAGTATCAATCTGGACCCCTGAGATCTCTCAAACACTGGACCACCAAATAGGCACCAGCTGCTATGAGGCCCCCAACACACATACAGCAGAGGACTTCCCAGTCAGTGTTCATTCAGAGATGATGCACCTAACCCTCTAGAGATTGGAGGTCCCAGGGAGTTTAGAGGTCAGGTGGGGTGGGGGATGGAGACATCCACATGGAGACAGGGGGTGGGGAGGAGGTATGGGATGTGGAACAGTAGGAGGGTGGACAGGATGGGGGGAATAAAATATAGAGTGTAAATTAATTAATTAATTAATGAAAAGATTTTCAAACTTTATCTGAATAGAACATTGTGATTTACTGATATGGGAAAGGATATGATTTTACTTATTCTGTGTACTTGATAATCATAATAACAAATTGATAACCTTACAGAACTTAATTTTTTATTCATTAAGTCTTCATTTGTAACTATTTTGACTACCACAACCTGATACATAAGTAATTCTAAAATGTTATATGTTGTTTCCCTATTCACTTTGAATATCATAAAACATTTAAGACATTTCTAGCTTTCCATACACTCATCTATTCCACCTTCACTGAATGAGTCGTTATAAATCTTGTATTATAACATACAGCATCCTTATCATCTTATACATATATAATGAGAGATAAAAACAACTTGACAATAAAGAAAACTAAAGCAAGTATGTTAATGTCTATAAAAATTAAGGAAATAAAAGTTCCATTTTAATTAGGTTATGAAAGGTCAATATACAAGATATATAATTTTAAAACTTAAATAATGTACATACTTTCAAAAATTCTTCTTGATCCTCACTTAGGACTCAATATAGAATTTTTTGTAATTTATGTGACATTGACAATATGGACATGGGTTTGGTGATAGGTTCCTTTCAGATTGGTGTATATATTCTTTGTATTTTTCAGCACTTTTATCTTCCTTAACTACTTAAAACTCTGCTTCATAGTATACCATGTCTTATTTTATAACTATTTGCCATATTTATGATTTTTTTTGATTGTTGGATTCCTTTAAATAGTGCTGAGCAATAAATATCTTTTAAGTAAGTGCTCTACTACTGAGCTATATCTCTGGCCCTGATGTTATTAACTACAGAGGAAGTACCTGTCCTGAAAGTCATTGAAACTGTCCTGTACATGGGGGTCTGGACAAAATAAAAGGGGAGATGAGATAAATACCTGTTTTCTCTGGCATGCACTCTCTCTGTTTCCTGGCTTCTAAGGGATGGATTGCTTTGCTCTTCTACATTGTTATGCCGTGATGTACTTCCTCACCATGCTGCAAATAGGTGGCCCTGGGATGAAACATCTGAAACCATGAGCCCAAATCAATCTTTACCCCTTTGCTCCCTGAGGTAATTGTGTGTTACAAAATGTCTAATGCATAAATAGTACCCTTTTGATGTGTTATTAATCTATAACAAAATAAACCTATTTGGTACTAACATAATTATAAATACAAGTCCAACTTTTGAACCTGTATAGCCAGCATTTTTAGACAGAGCAATCTGTCCAAATCCTTTACAGTGTTAGTATTAATTTAATATAAAATTTAAAACATTTCAAGTAAAGGTTACTTGAAAATCACAACCCAGACCATGTCCACAGACTTCTGTTTAAGAAACATTGTCATAGGCTGCCAATTCCCTCCCTATCTATTCAATATAGTACTTGAAGTTCTAGCCAGAGCAATTAGAGAACAAAAGGAGATCAAGGGGATACAAATTGGAAAGGAAGAAATCAAGGAATCACTATTTGCGGATGATATGATAGTATACATAAGCAATCCCCCCCCCCAAAAAAATTCCTTCAGACTGGAGAACTCCTACAGCTGATAAATAACTTCAGCAAAGTGTCTGGATATAAAATTAACTCAGAAAAATAGTAGTCATCCTTTATACAAATGATAAATGGGCGAAGAAAGAAATTAGGAAAACAACACCCTTTACAATATTCACAAATAATATAAAATAGCTTAGTGTAACTCTAACCAAGCAAGTGAAAGATCAATATGACAAGAACTTCAAGTCCTTGAAGAAAGAGACCAAAGGTTTCTTCTTCTTCTGAAGACCCAGCTATACTGCTCCTGGGCATACACCCAAAAGAGAAATTCTAAACAATAAAAGAACTGCAGGAATGACCTCCCTCAAACTGTACTGTAGAGCATTAGTGATTAAAAAAAAAAAACTGCATGGTAATGATACAGAGATAGACAGGTCTATCAATGGAATAGAATCAAAGACCCAGAAATAAACCCACACACCTATGGACACTTGATCTTTAACAACAACAACAAAAAAAAGCCAAAACCATACAGTTGAAAAAAGAAAGCATCTTCAACAAATGGTGCTGGTCTAACTGGCCATCTGTATGTAAAAGAATTCAAATTGATACTTTTTTTTCATTTTTTTATTACGTATTTTCCTCAATTACATTTCCAATGCTATCCCAAAAGTCCCCCACACCCCCCCCAACTCCCCTACCCACCCATTCCCATTTTTTGGCCCTGGCGTTCCCCTGTACTGGGGCATATAAAGTTTGCCTGACCAATGGGCCTCTCTTTCCAGTGATGGCCGACTAGGCCATCTAAGTTCAAGTCCAAGTAGATCAAGAACCTTAACACAAAACCGGATACACTGAAAAAAAATGGGGTATAGAGCTAAACAGAGCATTCTCAACAAAGGAATCTCAAATGGCCAAGATATAATTGAAAAATGTTCAACATCCTTAGTCATCTGGGAAATGCAAATCAAAATGACCCTGAGATTCCATCTTACACCAATTAGAATGGCTAAGATTAAAAAATTCAGGTGACAGCAGATGCTAGTGAGGATGTGGAGAAAGAGTAACACTCCTCCATTGCTGGTGGGATTGCAGGCTGGTACAACCACTCTGGAAATCAATCTGGCAGTTCCTCAGAAAACTGGAAATAATTCTACCTGAAGACCCAGATATAACGCTCCGGGGCATATACCCAAAAGATGCTCCATTATACCAAAGGACAGGAGCTGCACTATGCTTATAGCAGCCTTATTTGTAATAGGCAGAAACTGGAAGCAACCTAGATGTCCCTCAACTGAAGAATGGGTATAGAAAATGTGGTTCATTTACACAATGGAATATAGTATTCAGCTATTAAAAATGAGGGCATCATGAATTTTGCAGGCAAATGGAAGGAACTAGAAAATATCATCCTGAGTGACATAGTACAGACCCAAAAAGTCATGCATGGTATGTACTCACTGATAAGTGGATAAAAGCCAAAAATACAGGATACCCATCATATACCCCACAGACCATAAGTTGAACAAGAAGGAAGGCCCAAGTAAAGATGTTTCAATTCCACTTAGAAGGGGGAAGAAAATAATTATGGGAAGCAGAGGGAGGGAGAGACCTGAGTGGGAGAGGGGAGGGGGAAGGGAAAGGGGGAGCAGAATCAGATATGGGGTAAGAGAGGAGAGAAGCCCAGTGGGCCAGAATACATGGAAATATACAGCTACTGTGGTTGGGGGTGGGGGGAGCCTCTAGAAAGTCTCAGGACACCAGGGATCTGAAAGGTTCCCAGAACCCAATGGAGATGACCTTAGCCAAAATGCTCAACAGTGGAGAGATGAAACCTAAAGAGAATATCTCCAGACATGAGTCCCATTTGAGACATGGGGCCACCCATTCTTCAAAATTCTTGACCCAGAATTTTTCCTGTCTAAAGGAAATGGAGGGACAAAAATGGAGCAGAGACTGAAAGAAAGGCCATCCAGTGACCAGCTCAACTTGGGATCCATTCTATGGGTGGGCATCAACAATGCCACTATTATTGATGTTATGTTGTGCCTATAGACAGGAGCCAAGCACGACTGCCCTCTGAGTGGCTCTACCAGCAGCCAACTGAGACAGATGAAGATACTTACAGCCAACCATTGAACTGAGGTTGGGGACCCCTATGGAAGAGTTAGGGGAAGGATTGAAGGAGCTGAAGGGGATGGCAATTCCATAGGAAGACCAACAGTGTTAACTAACTCAGATGCTTGGGAGCTCCCAGAGACTAATCTGTCAACCAAAGAGCACACATGGGCTATTCCAAGGCCCCTGACACATATGACTTGTCTGGCCTCAGTGGGAAAGGATGTGCCTAATCCTGTAGAGACTTGAAGCCCCAGGGTGCTCAGGGTAGGGTGAGGTGAGGAGTGGGGCATCCTCTCAGAAGCAAAGGGGAGGGAAGATGATGTGAAGAACTCTGGGGCGTGGCTGGAAGGAGAGCAACATTTGGGGTGTAAATAGAAATATTTTTTAAAAAGAAACATTGTCATAACTCATAAGCAAAAAAGTACTTTTAAAATAAAATCATTGCAGTTGTTCTATAAGAGATTCTGTGGGGCCAGGCATAGTGTTGAATGTTCTTCATCACAGCAGTTGGAAGACAGAGGCAGGCAGATCTTCATGAGTTGGAAGCCAGCCAGCCAGCCTAGCTATGTAGAGAGGCTCTGTCTCAAAAATAAATAAATAAATAAATAAATAAATAAATAAATAAATAAATAAATAAAAACAAAAGAAATTCATTGGGATAGTTTGGCTTAGGAGGTCTTCTTTGCAATGAATTCTAATATAGCTTATTGGGAGTTATTTCTCATGTAGCTGTTAGTAAATTCTTGAGTTTTAGGCAGAATGACTTTGTTAATCCAACTAAGATCTTAGCCTCATAAAGAATATTTATAATTGCACTATCTAACTTAGATACAGTGAATAATCAGCTGCATGTGCAAACAACAAAACATCATAGTTGGTTTCAAATGTTTTGGAGATAATATCTACTAATATTGTTTTAAAGTTGTTTGGGAATGCTCTTGATGCACATCCACTAATATATACCAATATTTTAAATCTTTAGGGTAATAAATACCTAATTTTAATGCATGTTCTAAGATTATAGCCACAGAAATGGTGATTCATTAGGTATGAATGGTGCTTAAGAGACTGATTTTTTTCTTCATATTTTTAAAAGCATCAGTCTTTGCTTCTTAAGTAAAGGTCCATTCACCAGCAGCATCAATACTAGCTACAAACTTACCTCAAACCCAAACACTAAGGCTTCACTTCAGACTTTCTAAACCACAAACTGCACTTTATGAATGAAATACCAGGTGAGTCTTAGCCATGCTCAGACTTTACACGGCAAGTTTTATCAGACAATCTACAGAACAGAAGGGAAGAGGCATTTTCTGTGGTTGATTACTTTTTACTCTTCAAGTTTCAGGATAGGAGCTTAAATTACTGTTATGGTAGAAGGGATGTGGCTATGTGGTTCCCTAAAACTAGTTAAAAAATAAAATTATGAAGGGGGGGAGGGAGAAGAATACTAAGGAAGAAAATGACAAGAATTTTAAAAACAAGTCAGTAAAGAAGGAGATAGCATCCCTGTGAGCCCTGTAGTCTCATGAGCCAAAATGCTGATAGGCAGAAACTTTAGTGAAACATTTAACCCATAAAAGAAAAGAAAATAGAAAATGTCCCTTAAGTAAAACAACCTCATGGTATAGTTGATTTAAAATAAACTATACCATCTAGAACTATTATACAAAAGACCAAATTAAAAATGAATTAATATTCAATTAAATTTTATTCATAGTCTTAATGAACTATCAGTCAACTAATGTGTAAATAAAAACCTTACTCAATCACTTGTCATTATTTGGGGAACCGTCTAACATAACTCAAACTAAATTAAATTTCTGCAACTATTAGGTAACTTACCAATTAGAGACATTAAACTTGTTCTGTGAAATACTAAAATACAGCAAATATTTTGAGCTTTAAATACCACACAGTTTGTCTTACAGCTTCTCAACTTTTATACAGTAGTACAAAAATAGCCACAGAAAGCACACACATTAAAAAGCAGAACTGTGCTACAGCAGCATAGTCTTATGCCTAGAATAAGGCATGGACCGCATTAGCTATGCATGCCACTACATGGAATCTAAACATTAATTTTTCTATTTTTATTTGGCTATGTAGTTTCATACAAATTTGCTGAAATTATAACAGAAACTTCCTTAAATGGTTAACTTTTTATGGAAACCATAGCATGTTTATGCTATTTTTTCAATATATTATTACTTGGAACAAGCAAGAAATACATATGATCAAAATGTTTCATGTAATATTATGCATTCTCAATTTACATTGCCAAAAATACACTAGAAATAATGACTAGCACATATAACATTAATTAACAGAATAAACACTTTATGGTTAAAATGTACCTGTCTAGATGTTGGAGATTCAAAACTTATACAGTGTATCTGTACCCCTTTGGAAACTTAAAATTTAAGAAAATATTTAGAAAAACTAAATGATAGTTGTATTATTTTATTTCATATATACAAATAAAATCAAATCAGATACACAGCCTATCCTAATACTTCCTCATTGCATTTTAAATTACAATGTTTTATAGACTATTGCCAGATTTTTTTTTCTTCTTTAGGTCATCTAAAATATGGGTTCCAAATATATCCAAGGTTGACCTTAAACTCACAGCAATCTTCCTGTCTAGAGTCTTGAAGTTTGGGTTATAGAGTTTGGTTATCATGTTAAGCTGTTAGTTGATTTTTACCTATTCTAAAACCAATTAGTAGCCTAATGACTTGTAACTTTTTACTTTATTGACAGAGGTCAGTTATAAGGTGAGGATTTTATATTATACTCACTAAGGATTACATTCTCTATGGTTTCTTACTCAAATTTAAAAATTGTTAATTCATTACATCATATTAAGTAAAAGCAGTTATCAGAAGGGAAAAAGTTTCAGTTGATCATTTTCTTGTCTACTGTGAGAAAGATATCAAGGTGTTTAATTATTCAGTTGTCATATAATTATACATGTTGGTACCATGGAGTGAAAATTTATATAATAAATATTATATTAAGGATATTCTGAATTTTAGTTCTGAAAAGCATCAACTAGTACATATATAGTAATGGAAAGTTGGTTTAACAAAAGGCTCAAATTAAAAAAATGAGTTTTGCTGGTCCTTAAGTTCAATAATAATCAATAATTCCACCCTAAAATCAAAATTATACATTAATTGTTTTATATTCATTCATGCTGTCCATGTATTATATAATATTTCCATTTGTTCTTAAATGTACATGCTATAAGTTTAAACATTATTGATCAACTAGAGTTTACATCTAGAAAATGGTTCCTGGATTAGAAAAATATTTGAAAATCATAGCATGCAAGTATGCTAGGGTTAGTAGTGCTATCAAAGCAAGGAACAATGTTATTAACTGGTAGTTTGAACAATCTTTTAGAAGAGAGACTGCATATCTTCTATAGCTACAGAAGATACAGTTGGGAATAGTGTATAAGGAAGTTACAAAACAAACTCATATTTGAGCTAGAATTAAAAGACTAGTTCTTCTAAAATGGGTTAAATTTATGAGCTAACCCGTCATCTTCACAGTTAGCCTAACTGGATTTAACTCATCTAGACAATATGCCTCTGGAAGTGTCGATGATGGCATTTCCAGAGAGGTTTAACTAAGGAGGGAAGACCTACCCTGAATGTGGGTGGCATCATTCCATGGGCCTGGGTCCCAGACTGAATCAAAAGGAAGAAAGAAAAAAAAAGAAAAGAAAAGAAAGAAAGAAAGAAAGAAAGAAAGAGAGAGAGAAAGAGAGAAAGAAAGCAAGCTAAGCACCAGCATTTATCTGTTTCTTGACTGTGGAAACAAAAGACCAGCTCTCTCATGCTCCTGCTGCCATGCTTTCCCCGTTACGATGGACTGAACCTTCAAATCCAAAGTCAAAATAAACCCTTCGTTCCATAAGTTGCTTTGCGCCAGATGTTTTGTCTTGGGCATGAGAAAAATAACTGATAAAATTATTTTTAGACTGGGGGCTGGAGAGATGGCTTAGCAGTAAAGAGCACTGACTGCTCTTCAGCAGGTCCTGAGTTCAAATCCCAGCAACCACATGGTGGCTCACAACCATCCGTAATGAGATCTGATGCCCTCTTCTGGGGTGTCTGAAGACAGCTACAAAGCACTTACATATAATAAATAAATAAATTTTTAAAAAATATATATTTAGACATGATATTGTATTTAAAAGGAGGTGATACAGAGATTCTATGGTCTTCAGGAAAAGAGAAAGAGAGAAAAAGAGAAGGGGAGAAAAAGGTGGTGGGGGGAGAATGTTTATGTTTCAAAATAAATTAATAATCATTTGCACTTTGTATACCAGCAGGTTCAGATTTTTAAAAAATTATATGCATAACTTATCATAAGTTCATCATCCAGGTAGTCAGAACAAGAAATCAAGAGGAACTTGGAGGCAGGAACTTATGCAGAGGTCATGAATGTGCACTGTTCACTGGCTTGTACTTCATTGCTTGTTCAGCCTGCTTTCTTATAGAATCCAGGACCAGAAGCCAATGGGTGCCCCTACCCACAATGGTCTGTTCCCTCCCACATCAATCATTAATTAAGAAAATGCACTGTGTGCCTGCCTTCAGCCTGATCTTAAGGAGGCATTTTCTCTACTGAGAGTCCTTTCCAAATGATTCTAGCTTGGGTCAAACTGACATAAAGCTTGGCAACACAGGCCCTTCAGGGCTGCTTGCTTCCTCTATTGCAGATCTGATACATTGCCTTGTGCTTATTGAAAAATAAACAGGAATAAAATAGTCACAGGAGGCAGACAGAGGGAGGGAAATGTGTGGGAAACAGATGGGAAGGGAATGGGGAGGGCTCAAGATCAGGTATGGGGAGAGACAGTTGAGATGGCCAGATGGCCATGAAAATGAATGGAACTCTGTAATTGACTGGGGTAGGGAGGTGGGGTGCATCTCAAGGACTTGAAAGAGACCTATGATAAGGGAGGCTTCTGTGAATCAATAGGGGTAACTCGCAACAGTGAGGAGGCCACCTCCTTTAGCCAGGTAGGAATCCCTGTGGAGCAATAGGGACACCAACCCACCCACAAAACTTTCAACCCCAAATTTATGCTGTCTACAAGAAATGCAGATATGGAGGATGGAGCAGAGACAAGGGAATGGCCAAACAATAACTGGTCCAACATGAGACCCATCCCATGGGCAAATATCAATCCCTGACACAACAATATTGTGTTAAGTTTGCAGACAAAAGCGCAACATGGCTGTCCTCTGATAGGCTCCACCCAGCAGCTGACTCAGAAGGATGCAGAGACCCACAGCCAAAAAGTGGATAGAGTTTGGGGACTCTTATGGAAGAATAGGGGGAAGGATTGCAGCCCCAAAGGAGATAGGAATTACATAGGAAGACCAACAGAGTCAACTAACCTAGACCCTTGAGGCTCTCAGAGACTGAACCACCAACAAAAAAGCATACATGGGCTGGACCTAGACCTCCCCCCATATATGTAGCAGAAGTACATTTTGGTCTTCATGTGGGTTCTAAAGAACTGGAGCAGGGGCTATACCAAAAGAAGTTGCCTGTATGTGGGATATGTTCTTATAGCTAGTCTGCCTTGTCTGACCTCAGTGTGAGAGTATGCACCTAGCCCCACAGAGACTTAATATGCCAGGGTGAGAGGATACCCAGAGTGGGCCTCTGCTTACTCAGAGGAGAAGGGGAAGGGGGAAAGATTGTGGGAGGGTACACCACAAAAAGGAGGGGCAGTGAGTGAGATGTAAAGTGAATAAACTTTTTAAAAGAACTTCAAAGGAGTGCACAGGGGTCCACCAGCCCGAGAGGTTTCTTCCGGCGGGAGCCTCCTTGGCTCCAGGACTCCGCAGAGGGCAGGCTGCACGGGTGACGGTGTGGAATACAGAGGCCAGCCATTTCTGAGACAGGCGAGAGCCACAGAGCTTCTGAGGCGGCGCCATCTTTGGCTCCAGACAACCGGCCACCTTCCTGGCCAAAGCAACACAGCTTCTGGGAAAGATCCTCTTTTGGGCCTTCATCTTCAGCCAGGAGGAGGTCCAAACACCAGATAACTGTGCACCTTCCCTGAAAGAGGAGAGCTTGCCTGCAGAGACTGCTCTGACCACTGAAACTCAGAGGAGAAAGCTAGTCTCCCAAGTCTGCTGATAGAGGGTAACAAAATCAACAGAGGAACAATCTCTAAACAAAGACAACTATAACAACTAACTCCAGAGATTGCCAGATGGCGAAAGGTAAACATAAGAATCCTACTAACAGAAACCAGGACCACTCACCATCATCAGAACCCAGAACGCCCACTTCGCCCAGTCCAGGGCATCCTAACACACCTGAAAAGGTAGACCTGGATTTAAAAGCATATCTCATGATGATGGTAGAGGACATAAAGAAGGAATTTAATAACTCACTTAAAGAAATACAGGAGAACACTGCTAAAGAGTTACAAGTCCTTAAAGAAAAACAGGAAAACACAACCAAACAGGTAGAAGTCCTTATAGAAAAACAGAAAAACACATCCAAAGAGGTGATAGAAATGAACAAAACCATAAGAGACCTAAAAAAGGTAGTAGACACAATAAAGAAAACCCAAAGTGAGGCAACGCTGGAGATAGAAACCCTAGGAAAGAAATCTGGAACCATAGATGCCAGCATCAGCAACAGAATAAAAGAGATGGAAGAGAGAATCTCGGGTGCAGAAGATTCCATAGAGAACATCAGCACAACAATCAAAGAAAATGGAAAATGCAAAAAGATCCTAACTCAGAACATCCAGGAAATCCAGGACACAATGAGAAGACCAAACCTACGGATAATAGGAGTGGATGAAAATGAAGATTTTCACCTCAAAGGACCAGCAAACATCTTCAACAAAATTATTGAAGAAAACTTCCCAAATATAAAGAAAGAGATGCCCATGAACATACAAGAAGCCTACAGAACTCCAAATAGACTGGACCAGAAAAGAAATTCCTCCCGACACATAATAATCAGAACATCAAATGCACTAAATAAAGATAGAATACTAAAAGCAGTAAGGGAAAAAGGTCAAGTAACATATAAAGGCAAACCTATCAGAATTACACCAGATTTTTCACCAGAGACTATGAAAGCCAGAAGAGCCTGGACAGATGTTATACAGACACTAAGAGATCATAAATTCCAGCCCAGGCTACTATACCCAGCCAAACTCTCAATTATCATAGATGGAGAAACCAAAGTATTCCACGACAAAAATAAATTCACCCATTATCTCTCCACGAATCCAGCCCTTCAAAGGATAATAACAGATAAAAACCAATACAAGGACGGGAACCACGCCCTAGAAATAACAAGAAGATAATCCCTCAACAAAACTAAAAGAAGACAGCCACAAGAACAGAATGCCAACTTTAACAACAAAAATAACAGGAAGCAACAATTACTTTTCCTTAATATCTCTTAATATCAATGGTCTCAACTCCCCAATAAAAAGACATAGACTAACAGACTGGCTACACAAACAGGACCCAACATTCTGCTGCTTACAGGAAACCCATCTCAGGGAAAAAGACAGACACTACCTCAGAGTGAAAGGCTGGAAAACAACTTTCCAAGCAAATGGTCTGAAGAAACAGGCTGGAGTAGCCATTCTAACATCAGATAAAATCGACTTCCAACCCAAAGTTATCAAAAAAGACAAGGAAGGACACTTCATACTCATCAAAGGTAAAATCCTCCAAGAGGAACTCTCAATTCTGAATACCTACATTCCAAATGCAAGGGCAGCCACATTCATTAAAGACACTTTAGTAAAGCTCAAAGCACACATTGCGCCTCACACAATAATAGTGGGAGACTTCAACACACCACTTTCATCAATGGACAGATCATGGAAACAGAAACTAAACAGGGACACAGTGAAACTAACAGAAGTTATGAAACAAATGGACCTGACAGATATCTACAGAACATTTTATCCTAAAACAAAAGGATATACCTTCTTCTCAGCACCTCATGGGACCTTCTCCAAAATTGACCATATAATTGGTCACAAAACAGGCCTCAACAGATACAAAAATATTGAAATTGTCCCATGTATCCTATCAGACCACCATGGCCTAAGACTGATCTTCAATATCAACATAAATAATGGAAAGCCAACATTCAACTGGAAACTGAACAACACTCTTCTCAATGATACCTTGGTCAAGGAAGGAATAAAGAAAGAAATTAAAGACTTTTTTAGAGTTTAATGAAAATGAAGCCACAACATACCCAAACCTATGGGACACAATGAAAGCATTTCTAAGAGGGAAACTCATAGCTCTGAGTGCCTCCAAGAAGAAACGGGAGAGAGCACATACTAGCAGCTTGACAACACATCTAAAAGCTCTAGAAAAAAAGGAAGCAAATTCACCCAAGAGGAGTAGACGGCAGGAAGTAATCAAACTCAGGGGTGAAATCAACCAAATGGAAACAAGAAGAACTATCCAAAGAATTAACCAAACGAGGAGTTGGTTTTTTGAGAAAATCAACAAGGTAGATAAACCCTTAGCTAGACTCACTAAAGGTCACAGGGACAAAATCCTAATTAACAAAATCAGAAATGAAAAGGGAGACATAACAACAGATCCTGAAGAAATCCAAAACACCATCAGATCCTTCTACAAAAGGCTATACTCAACAAAACTGGAAAACCTGGACGAAATGGACAAATTTCTGGACAGATACCAGGTACCAAAGTTGAATCAGGATCAAGTTGACCATCTAAACAGTCCCATATCACCTAAAGAAATAGAAGCAGTTATTAGTAGTCTCCCAGCCAAAAAAAGCCCAGGACCAGATGGGTTTAGTACAGAGTTCTATCAGACCTTCAAAGAAGATCTAATTCCAGTTCTGCACAAACTATTTCACACAAGAGAAGTAGAAGGTACTCTACCCAACTCATTTTATAAAGCTACTATTACTCTGATACCTAAACCACAGAAAGACCCAACAAAGATAGAGAATCGATCCATACTTATCTCCTTGTACTAAGGTCAAATCTAAGTGGATCAAGGAACTTCACATAAAACCAGAGACACTGAAACTTATAGAATTGACAAATGGGACCTAATGAAACTCCAAAGTTTCTGCAAGGCAAAAGACATCGTCAACAAGACAAAAAGACCACCAACAGATTGGGAAAGGATCTTTACCTATCCTAAATCAGATAGGGGACTAATATCCAACATATATAAAGAACTCAAGAAGGTGGACTCCAGAAAATCGAATAACCCCATTAAAAAATGGGGCTCAGAACTGAACAAAGAATTCTCACCTGAGGAATACCGAATGGCTGAGAAGCACCTGAAAAAATGTTCAACATCCTTAATCATCAGGGAAATGCAAATCAAAACAACCCTGAGATTCCACCTCACACCAGTCAGAATGGCTAAGTTCAAAAATTCAGGTGACAGCAGATGCTGGCGTGGATGTGGAGAAAGAGGACCACTCCTCCATTGTTGGTGGGATTGCAGGCTTGTACAACCACTCTGGAAATCAGTCTGGCGGTTCCTCAGAAAATTGGACATAGTACTACCGGAGGATCCAGCAATACCTCTCCTGGGCATATATCCAGAAGATGCCCCAACTGGTAAGAAGGACACATGCTCCACTATGTTCATAGCAGCCTTATTTATAATAGCCAGAAGCTGGAAAGAACCCAGATGCCCCTCAACAGAGGAATGGATACAGAAAATGTGGTACATCTACACAATGGAGTACTACTCAGCTATTAAAAAGAATGAATTTATGAAATTCCTAGGCAAATGGATGGACCTGGAGGGCATCATCCTGAGTGAGGTAACACATTCACAAAGGAACTCAGATGATATGTACTCACTGATAAGTGAATATTAGCCCCAAACCTAGGATACCCAAGATATAAGATACAATTTGCTAAACACATGAAACTCAAGAAGAATGAAGACTGAAGTGTGGACACTATGCCCCTCCTTAGAATTGGGAACAAAACACCCATGGAAGGAGTTACAGAGACAAAGTTTGGAGCTGAGATGAAAGGATGGACCATGTAGTGACTGCCATATCCAGGGATCCACCCCATAATCAGCATCCAAACGCTGACACCATTGCGTACACTAGCAAGATTTTATCGAAAGGACCCAGATGTAGCTGTCTCTTGTGAGACTATGCCGGGGCCTAGCAAACACAGAAGTGGATGCTCACAGTCAGCTATTGGATGGATCACAGGGCCCCCAATGGAGGAGCTAGAGAAAGTACCCAAGGAGCTAAAGGGATCTCCAACCCTACAGGTGGAACAACATTATGAACTAACCAGTACCCCGGAGCTCTTGACTCTAGCTGCATATGTATCAAAAGATGGCCTAGTCGGCCATCACTGAAAAGAGAGGCCCATTGGACACGCAAACTTTATATGCCCAAGTACAGGGGAACGCCAGGGCCAAAAAGGGGGAGTGGGTGGGTAGGGGAGTGGGGGTGGGTGGGTATGGGGGACTTTTGGTATAGCATTGGAAATGTAAATGAGCTAAATACCTAATAAAAAATGGAAAAAAAAAAGAACTTCAAAAATAAACACAGGAAAAAAGAAAAACACCATGATTATCTTAGAATCACAGATATTAGAACACTATATGTGAAAAATAGCAAAACACAGAATTACCTATCACAGTCCTGTGTTTATGAATGTGTTATACTAGGCTTGCAAAAGTGAAATGCAAAGAAAAAATTATTTTAAAATTTCTAAGACAGTGAAAGCAGAACATTTAAAATGTCATGGGTATTTCCAAGCCCGGTCCCCAAACACAAGGTTAATTTTTGGAAGATAGATGATAAAACACTGAAAAGGTACTAGTCTCTCCAGGAATAGCAGAGGATGTGTTGTCTCTGTTCATAGATGCTACCAGTTCCATTAGAGCCATATAGAGAACTCAAGTTCAAAGGTAAGATGGAGAATCCAGAGGGTGAGAGCAGAGCATTTAATCAAGTACAGACCATTTGGAGCACAGTCCTCATCCTATCAATAGGTCCTACATAGTACATACAGCTGTCAGAATTTAAAACAATTCGATGAGCTTAGCAAAATGTATATTTAGAAAACACCACTTGAAACTTAATTGTATTCTATATGGTAGCATACAATATAATACAATGGATATATACAAAAATAATTTTTATATTAAGATTTATTCATTTTATACATGCAGGTGTTTTGTCTACATGTGTGTCTTTATGCCACATGTATGCAGTGCCTGTAAAGATCATTTAAAAAAGATGTCAAATCTTTCTGAACTGATATTAAAGTTCTGAGTTCTGGGTGTTGGACACTGATCCAGGGTCCTCTGAAAGAACAGCAACTACTATTGACCAGTAGGCCATCTCTCCAGAGCCCCACATAAAATATTTAAGCACCATTCATGATTTATATTCTTATTTATAAGGATGTTATAACATGGATAGGACCCATACACCAAAATTACAAAGCACTGATGAAAGAATTTTTTTTAAAGATCTAAACAAAGTGAGAGACATATTGTGTGAACCAATTATAAGACTCCAAAATGGCAAGGATGCCTTCTGGTCGGCACCACCACCGGGTCACCTTGGGCATGGAGTCAGCGGACACCCCCAAGGACCCCTAGAGGACTCTCCACGCGATCTTAGGACCACCAGTGAGTGGAACACAACTTCTGTTCCAATCCAATCACACGGGACCTGAGACAGCATCAGGGAAGCAGAAAACCCAGCCTGACCAGGGTCACAAATCCCTTCCGGTCGGTGCTAGCAACAGGTCACCTGGGCACAGAGTTGGCAGATACCCCCAAGGTCCTTAGAGGACAGCTTCTGAGGCAGACCCCATTTCTGGCTCCAGACATCTGGGCACCTTGCCTGCCAGAGGAGAGGTGTCCGCCCTGCCCAGGAGGGCTTTCCTGGAGCACCTGACAGAGCCATCTTGGTTCCCAGATCCCTCCAAGACTAGTCTGCGCAGGTGAGAGTGTGGACTACAAAAGCTAACAGCTTCTGGAACAGATCCTGTTTCCAGCCTTCATCTTCTGCCAGGAGGCAGGTCCGAACACCAGATATCTGTGCACCTTCCCTGTAAGAGGAGAGCTTGCCTGCAGAGAGTGTTCTGACCACTGAAACTCCGAGGAGAGAGCTAATCTCCCAGGTCTGCTGATAGAGGCTAACAGAATCATGAGAGGAACAATATCTAACTAGAGACAACTATAACAACTAACTCCAGAGATTACCAGATGGAGAAAGGCAAACATAAGAATCTTACTAACAGAAACCAAGACCACTCACCATCATCAACACAACATGCCCACCTCGCCCAGTCCTGGACACCCCAACACACCCGAAAAGCTAGACCCGGATTTAAAAGCATATCTCATGATGATGGTAGAGGACATCAAGAAGGACTTTAATAACTCACTTAAAGAAATATAGGAGAACACTGCTAAAGAGTTACAAGTCCTTAAAGAAAAACACAAAAACAAAACCAAACAGGTAGAAGTCCTTAAAGAAAATAGGAAAACACATCCAAACAGGTGATGGAAATAAACAAAACCATACTAGACCTAAAAAGGGAAGTAGACACAATGAAGAAAACCCAAAGTGAGGCAACGCTGGAGATAGAAACCCTAGGAAAGAAATGTGGAACCATAGATGTGAGCATCAACAACAGAATACAAGAGATGGAAGAGATAATCTCAGGTGCTGAAGATTCCATAGAGAACATCAGCCTAACAATCAAAGAAAATGCAAAATGCAAAAAGATCCTAACTCAAAACATCCAGGAAATTCAGGACACAATGAGAAGACCAAACTTACGGATAATAGGAGTAGATGAGAGTGAAGATTTTTCAACTTAAAGGGCCAGCAAATATCTTCAACAAAATTATAGAAGAAAACTTCCCAAACCTAAAGAAAAAGATGCCCATGAACATACAAGAAGCCTACAGAACTCCAAATAGACTGGACCAGAAAAGAAATTCCTCCCAACATATAATAATCAGAACAACAAATGCACTAAATAAAGATAGAATATTAAAAGCAGTAAGGGAAAAGGTTCAAGTAACATATAAAGGCAGGCCTATCAGAATTATACCAGACTTTTCACCAGAGACTATGAAAGCCAGAAGATCCTGGACAGATGTTATACAGACACTATGAGAACACAAATGCCAACCCAGGCTACTATACCCAGCCAAACTTATAATTACCATAGATGGAGAAACCAAAGTATTCCATGACAAAACCAAATTCACACATTATCTTTCCACGAATTCAGCCCTTCAAAGGATAATAACAGAAAAAAAAAGAAAAAGAAACAATACAAGGACAGAAACCACATCCTAGAAAAAGCAAGAAAGTAATCCTTTAACAAACCTAAAAGAAGACAGCCACAAGAACAGAAAGCCAACTCTAACAACAAAAATAATAGGAAGCAACAATTACTTTTCCTTAATATCTCTTAATATCAATGGACTCAATTCCCCAATAAAAAGACATAGACTAACAGACTGGCTACACGAACAGGACCCAACATTTTGCTGCTTACAGGAATCCCATCTCAAGGAAAAAGACAGACACTACCTCAGAATGAAAGGCTGGAAAATAATTTTCCAAGCAAATGGTCTGAAGAAACAAGCTGGAGTCGCCATTCTGATATCTAATAAAATTGACTTCCAACTCAAAGTTATCAAAAAAGAAAAGGAGGGACACTTCATACTCAAAGGTAAAATCCTCCAAGAGGAACTCTCAATTCTGAATACCTACATTCCAAATGCAAGGGCAGCCACATTCATTAAAGACACTTTAGTAAAGCTCAAAACACACATTGCACCTCACACAATAATAGTGGGAGACTTCAACACACCACTTTCATCAATGGACAAATCATGGAAAAAGAAACTAAACAGGGACACAGTGAAACTAACAGAAGTTATGAAACAAATGGACTTAACAGATATCTACAGAATGTTTTATCCTAAAACAAAAGGATATACCTTCTTCTCAGTACCTCATGGTACCTTCTCCAAAACTGACCACATAATTGGTCACAAAATAGGCCTCAACAGATACAAAAATGTTGAAATTCTCTCATGCATCCTATCAGATCACCATGGACTGAGACTGATCTTCAAAAACAGCATAAATAATAGAAATCCAACATTCACGTGGAAACTGAACAACACTCTTCTCAATGATACCTTGGTCAAGGAAGGAATAAAGAAAGAAAGAAAGACTTTTTAGAGTTTAATGAAAATGAAGACACAACATACCCAAACTTATGGGACACAATGAAAGCATTTCTAAGAGGAAAATTCATAGCTCTGAGTGCCTCCAAAAAGAAACTAGAGAGAGCACACACTAGCAGCTTGACAACACACCTAAAAGCTCTAGAAAAAAAAGGAAGAAAATTCACCCAAGAGGAGTAGACGGCAGGAAATAATCAAACTCAGGGGTGAAATCAACCAAGTGGAAACAAGAAGAACTATTCAAAGAATCAATCAAATGAGGAGCTGGTTCTTTGAGAATAATCAGCAAGATAGATAAACCCTTAGGCAGACTCACTAGAGGGCACAGGGAAAGCATCCTAATTAACAAAATCAGAAATGAAAAGGGAGACATAACAACAGATCCTGAAGAAATCCAAAACACCATCAGATCCTTCTACAAAAGGCTATATTCAACAAAACTGGAAAACCTGGACGAAATGGACAAATTTCTAGACAGATACCATGTGCCAAAGTTAAATCAAGATCAGGTTAATGATCTAAACAGTCCTATATCCTCTAAAGAAATAGAAGCAGTCATTAATAGTCTCCCAACCAAAAAAAGCCCAGGACCAGATGGGTTTAGTGCAGAGTTCTATCCGACCTTCAAAGAAGATCTAATTCCAGTTCTTCACAAACTATCCCACAAAATAGAAACAGAAGGTACTCTACCAAATTCATCCTATGAAGCCACAATTACTCTGATACCTAAACCACAGAAAGACCCAACAAAGATAGAGAACTTCAGACCAATTTCTCTTATGAATATCGATGCAAAAATACTCAATAAAATTCTCGATAACCGAATCCAAGAACACATCAAAACAATCATCCATCCTGACCAAGTAGGTTTCATTCCAGGGATGTAGGGATGGTATAATATACGGAAATCCATCAATGTAATCCACTATATAAACAAACTCAAAGACAAAAACCATATGATCATCTTGTTAGAGAAAACATTTTACAAAATCCAACACCCATTCATGATAAAAGTCTTGGAAAGATCAGGAATTCAAGGCCCATACCTAAACATGATAAAAGCAATCTACAGCAAACTAGTAGCCAACATCAAAGTAAATGGAGAGAAGCTGGAAGCAATCCCACTAAAATCAGGGACTAGACAAAGCTGCCCACTTTCTACATATATATTCAACATAGTATTTGAAGTCCTAGCCAGAGCAATTAGACAACAAAAGGAGATCAAGGGGATACAAATTGGAAAGAAAGAGGTCAAAATATCACTATTTGCAGATGATATGATAGTATATATAAGTGACCCTAAAAATTCCACCAGAGAACTCCTAAACCTGATAAACAGCTGGATATAAAATTAACTCAAACAAGTCAATTGTCTTTCTCTACACAAAGGATAAACAGGCTGAGAAAGAAATTAGGGAAACAATGCCCTTCACAATAGTCACAAATAATATAAAATACCTTGACTCTAACTAAGGAAGTGAAAGATCTGTATGATAAGAACTTCAAGTCTCTGAAGAAAGAAATTAAAGAAGGTCTCAGAAGATGGAAAGATCTCCCATGCTCATGGATTGGCAAGATCAATATAGTAAAAATGGCTATCTTGCCAAAAGCAATCTACAGATTCAATGCAATCCCCATCAAAATTCCAACTCAATTCTTCAACAAATTATAAAGGGCTATCTGTAAATTCATCTGGAATAACAAAAAACCTAGGATAGCAAAAACTCTTCTCAATGATAAAAGAACCTCTGGTGGTATCATCATGCCAAACCTAAAGCTGTACTACAGAGCAATTTTGATAAAAAACAAAACAAA
Organism: Mus musculus; assembly: GCF_000001635.26. Taxonomy (NCBI): domain Eukaryota; kingdom Metazoa; phylum Chordata; class Mammalia; order Rodentia; family Muridae; genus Mus; species Mus musculus. The sequence continues at coordinate 37,315,898 of NC_000082.6, forward strand.
ACAAAACAAAACAAAACAAAACAAAAACCCTGCATAGTACTGGTATAGTGACAGACAAGTAGACCAATGGAATAGAATCAAAGACCCAGAAATGAACCCACACACCTATGGTCACTTGATCTTTGACAAGGGAGCTAAAACCATCCAGTGGAAAAAAGACAGCATTTTCAACAAATGTTGCTGGCAAAGTGGTGGTTATCATGTAGAAGAATGCGAATTGATCCATTCCTATCTCCTTGTACTAAGGTCAAATCTAAGTGGATTAAGGAATTCCACATAAAACCAGAGACAGTGAAATTTATAGAGGAGAAAGTGCGGAAAAGCCTCGAAGATATGGGCACAGGGGAAAATTTCCTGAATAGAACAGCAAGGCTTGTGCTGTAAGATCAAGAATCGACAAATGGGACCTCATAAAATTGCAAAGCTTCTGTAAGGCAAAAGAAACCTTCAATAAGACAAAAAGGCCACCAAAAGATTGGGAAAGGATCTTTACCTATCCTAAATCAGATAGGGGACTAATATCCAATATATATATAAAGAACTCAAGAAAGTGGACTCCAGAAAATCAAATAACCCCAGTAAAAAATGGGGCTCAGAGCTAAACAAAGAATTCTCACCTGAGGAATACCGAATGGCTGAGAAGCACCTGAAAAAATGTTCAACATCCTTAATCATCAGGGAAATGCAAATCAAAGCAACCCTGAGATTCCACCTCACACCAGTCAAAATCGCTAAGATCAAAGCCTCAACTGACAGCAGATGCTGGCAAGGATGTGGAGAAAGAGGAACACTCTTCCATTGTTGTTGGGATTGCAAGCTTGTACAACCACTCTGGAAATCAGTCCGGCGGTTCCTCAGAAATTGGACATAGTACTACCGAAGGATCCCGAAATACCTCTCCTGGGCACATATCCATAAGATGTTCCAACTGGTAAGAAGGACACATGCTCCACTATGTTCATAGCAGCCTTATTTATAAAAGCCAGAAGCTGGAGAGAACCCAGATGCCCCTCAACAGAGGAATGGATACAGAAAATGTGGTACATTTACACAGTGGAGTACTACTCAGCTATTAAAAGGAATGAATTTATGAAATTCCTAGGTAAATGGATGGACCTGGAGGATATCATCCTGAGTGAGGTAACCCAATCACAAAAGAACTCACATGATATGTACTCACTGTTAAGTGGATATTAGCCCAGAAACTTAGAATACTCAAGATGCAAGGTACAATCTGTAAAACACATGAAACTCAAGAAGAACGAAGACCAAAATGTGGACACTTTGCCCTTTCTTAGAACTGGGAACAAAACACCCATGGAAGGAGTTACAGAGACAAAGTTTGGAGCTGAGACGAAAGGATGGACCATCTAGAGACTGCCATACCCGAGGATCCATCCCATAATCAGCCTCCAAATGCTGATACCATTGCATACACTAGCAGATTTTGCTGAAAAGACCCAGATATAGCTGTCTCTTGTGAGGCTATGCAGGGGCCTAGCAAACACAGAAATGGATGCTCACAGTCAGCCATTGGATGGATCACAGGGCCCTCAATGGAGGAACTAGAGAAAGTATCCAAGGAGCTAAAGGGATCTGCAACCCTATAGGTGGAACAACAATATCAACTAACCCGTACCCCTGAGAGCTCGTGTCTCTAGCTGCATATGTATCAGAAATTGGCCTAGTCGGCCATCATTGGAAAGAGAGGCCCATAGGTCTTGCAAACTTTATATGCCTTAGTACAGGGGAACGCCAGGGCCAAGAAGTGGAAGTGAGTGGGTAGGGGAGTGGGGGGGGGGAGGGTATGGGGGACTTTTGGGATAGCACTGGAAATGTAAATGAAGAAAATACCTAATAAAAAATTGCAAGGATGTCAAAGCTTCCTAAACTAATGCAGTCCAACTCCTACTAAATCTCCAGCATTAAATTTAAAATGTTCCAAAATTTATTAAAAGGAGTCAAATTTAAACCCAATTCAGAAAAAAAGAAAGAGAAAAAAAAACAATAGGAACAAACACTAAGCTTAATTTTAAAGCTTTCTAGATAGATAGATAGTAATCAAAAAGGGTCTCATCGGCACTGGGACAGATACATCACGGAAATGCAATGAGAGTTCCAGAAATTGATCCAGACAATCTCTCTAATTGAATTTTGGTAAAGTAGAGACAGAAATTAAATAGAGTAAGAACAGTCTTTCCAACAAATAGTGAAGAGACTAGGCATTCATAGGTTAAAAATAAATCTTGACCTATAACCCATGTGTGAAACAAAAATAACTTTAAGTGAATTATAAATTTAAGTGTAAAAGTATAAAAACCTTTTTAGAATAGTAAAATAATTACCTTTGAAAATAAAGAAACTTAAAAAGCGTAGATGAAATAATGATTGAATTGAATGGTGACTAAACATTTTTGCCCATGAAAGACTTCATTGCAGAGGAAAAAGTTAAGAAAATATTTACAAATAAGATGATTGATAAAATACCTGTAGAACATAAAAAGAACAAGCACAAACAATATCTAGCTAGAATATGAAAAGACGTGAATAAGCATTTCCTCACCAAGGACTAATGGCTGGAAATAGGTGTATACAAAATAACTCCATTTCTAGTCAGTAGGGAAATGCAAGTTAAAACACCTAGGCAAGTCACTACTTACAATGTAAAAATCTGTGATAAGATCAAGCCCTTTTAGAATATGGAGAAATGATATCTGCTTATACTTCTTGTAGGAATATAGAATAATAACATACAACCAAATGTTTGTGATGGCAAATAATTGATACTCTCAAGTGTATTGGCTTACTATTCTGAGGCTTCATAGGTTAATCATATTTAATAGTTTTTCAACAGTAATAATTTAATGTTTGGTGAGTATGAGTAAAGTCAAGAAGCATCTATAAAATTATAAGAAATAAAAATCAAAATATTAGATAATCTTAGCAGCACAAACGCATAGTATAGTACCATTATATCTCCAGATTATATAGAAGATTTATGGACGTAGGCTGGCAGGATGGCTCAGTGTGTAAAAGATGATTGTCACCACATCTCAGGACCAACCGGACTTCCATCTCCAGAACATACAGAAAGAAACCCGAGTCTGGCAAGTTGTCCTCTGTCTTCCACTTACAGACAATGGCACATGCGATCGCATGAAACACATAGTCTCTTTC